>NC_066266.1:14368500-14680000 GCF_905404315.1 Leptidea sinapis
TGAGGTCCATCTATTGTCTCTACATCTTGCTATATGTCCAGCCCACTTCCACTTCTGTTTCAGAGCGTAATGTAAGACATGTACAACCTTTGTTTTTCGTCGTATCCCTTCACTTTTTACTTTATGTATTATTTTTATTTTTAGTACCTACGCTTCATTGCTTTCTGGCATGAGACCAATTTCGTTTTAATTTTTGTACTACACGTCTTGATACGTATTGATTAAGTGTTAGTGATATTTTAATTAGAGTAATAACTAAAAGGAAACGGTATAAAATAGTTAAGGGAAACGAGTTGTTCCAAAATGGGCCATATGTTATAATGTTATGATTAATAAATAATTACATAAATGTTTGTTACAGACAATAGTTATGTGACAGTACAATAGTACCAGGTGGTTGTGAAGTTAGATTTTTAATAATACGTTTTTTTTTTAATTTGTTAAAAAATTTATTATAAATAATAAATATTGATACACTTTTACACAAATTATCTTGGCCCAAACTAGGCATAGCCTGTACTTATGGGTACAATTTAAAAAATACTCAATGTACATTCAAGTTTACTATATGTATAGATTGCATTAAAGGTTTAGTTAGAAGTAACAGAAGTGTTTCCGGTGCAGATAATTCGGCTCCCAATAGATACTTTATTTAATAATTTTGGGTTTCTGCCAACACGACAGGCAAGCTGACTGTTACGTAGGTACCCACTGCATTGTTCGACCTGCAGCCAAGCGCCAATTCGTTTCACTATAACAATTCTGTCTGTAAGTATCACTTGTGTTTTAATTATGTAGAGGTATTAATTTTGAAGAAGACGATCATAAGGTTTAACGTTTTAATAAAGCACTTTTTAAAGGATAAAGCGCATGTAAATGTAACTGTTTTTACATTCGATTTTGCGTAAAATTGCGTACTTTTTTATTATTATTTTAGATAACCCGACGTTTCACGAACTTTCCAGATCACGTTTTCAGGGGGACTGTCCCCCCTTGAACGCGAAATCTAATAAATGATAAGAAAACACTATACCTCTTCGTTCTCAATCTGAGTCTAGTTAGTAAGGCTTTAGTGGGGCGATGTATATATGCTTTTACAACAGCATCCCATAAAATGTTCAAAACAAATGTAGGCACCTATTACAAAATTCAAAACAATTATTACTATAACATAAACAACTTTCTTAATTATACCACAGATTGGGTATGGAGCGACCGCCCTCAGGCTATTAAATAATCAATTTTATTGTAAGTAGGTACCATTTTACATTGTAACTACGTTGCCTTGTGCGGTGTTTCCTGGACGATACGACATGGCCTTCAAAAAATGCGCGTACTCCTGTGATTCCTCTGGTGTTGCAAAAGAATGTGGGCGGCGGTGATCACTTAGCACCAGGTGAACCGTACGCTCGCTTGTCCTCCTTTTCCATACAAAAAATATTAATAAAATTTAGTTTAAAATAAGTTTGTTACGCCAGTTCTTCTCAGTTCTGAGGCATACCTTTTCGAATGGGTAGTTTTTGACTTCCAATAAGTGATATCATATCTAATACCTAATTTCACTAACTCCACATTGAAAGAAGTAAAAATAATGTTATATTATGTCTATTTGGAACGTATAGTTACAGTACACGTAAGTACTTAGATTAAATATTATATTAAATGAAAGAGAAAATACCTACTGTGGAATTAAAGGCATTTATTTTACCAAAATTAATTCCTTTAGAATTTTTTTTGATGTCATTTCTAAAACTACCACCGCTTCAGAAACAAATGGCGCTCTGAGAGAGAAGCGGCGCAAAAAACTATCCCAGCCTTCCTTTATGTTCTCTTTTTAATAAAAATATAATATGTTGTACCTACTGTCATTGCTATTGCTATAAAATAATCATAATCTAGTCCCAAGCTGTCGGATCACTTAGATAATCAGCTATGGAGTAGCCATGTGGCCATTTTTAATAAAATATTTAATTTCATAATTATGTATTAAGTTAAGTATGACCTTCTAGATCAAACAACAGATTGGGAATGGACCGACCGCCCTCAGGCTATCTATATAGGTAAATGAGAATGTACTGTGTATGGATGTTAACCCAATTGAAATGAAACATTGCACACAAATAAAGGGCAAAGTGAGAGAAACTGTTTTGGTTATCACTCCATGGTGTAATTCACTGCAGCTTCCTCATGAATAAGGACATTAGTATGATATACTGAATTTCTAACTTAACGGTAAAACTCGCAGTAACACATTGTTGGCGCACTAGGTTGAACCGTTGACTCTCACCATGGACCCCCGGTTCGATCCTCGCCCGCCACGTAAAATGCGTTTACAGTTTTCTAATTCACTTTTTTTTAATGGAGAAGGAGGACAAGCAAGCGTACGGGTCACCTGGTGATAAGTGATCACCGCCGCCCACAATCTCTTGCAACACCAGAGGAATCACAGGAGCGGCCTTTAAGGAAGGTGTACACGCTTTTTTTGAACGTACCCATGTCGTATCGTCCCGGAAACACCGCATAAGGAAGTTCATTCCACAGCTTTGTAGTTCGTGGAAGAAAGCTCCTTGAAAACTGCTCTGTGGACGACTGCCATACATCCAGATGGTGCTGTTGATATTTATAAGATCGGCAAAGTTCTTGAGATTTCTCTGGTGTTATAAGAGAGGCTGCGGTGATCACTTATCAACAGGTGACCCGTATTATGCTCGTTTGTTCTCCTCTTCCACAAAAAAAAAGACTTCCCCGGCTCGAAGCAAATTCTCACCATTATTTACCAGATCTAATTTTTTCCGCGATTTTAACAATTTTTACATGGAAGTATTACTTCTAAAGTAGCAATAAAAAATGCCTTAACAGAGTTTGTCGAGTCCGGGTCCCCATCGTTCTATTGCAATGCCTTCCCGAGGTTACCTTATATGTACTTCGATAAATTTTATCTACACCCATGCTTTAAATCCTCTATTAAAGATTCTAATAGGTACAGTTAGCTTATTGCCAACATTAAAACACCGTTTGTCCTAATAACCATTACATCATCCAAACGAGAGTTGTAATGAAATTCTGTACAACATTAAACCATCCGTTTTCATAAAAACACTCCTTTGGATGATATTATGGTAACTAGGACTGGCTTTTTTAATGTTAGCAGTAAGCTAACTATTTCAGAATCTTTTAAAGAGGATTCATGTTATGGGTGTAGATAAAGTCTTGCAACTTATTACACAGCAGTTGCATAAATATTACTATTACCTCAAAAAAATGTTTGAATTTTCCATTACTACACTCAATTACTAGGTGTATATTATAGTCTTTTCTTTTTATTTATTGAGAATTGAACCCCTAAATCATGCAATGGCAGCTACTCAATCCACAAACATAGCTGCGAGTAAAACAGATAGCCAATGCTATTAGATTTGATAAGGAAACTGTTACAAGGAACCTCTGAATAACAAACGATGCGCGTGCGCACGATACGAGCGCAGCGCTGATTGGTCGAGTGGCTGTGGCCGCGATAATACCGCCGCGGTATTGGTCAGTTAGATTACTTCAACTATTTGGCAGTGCGTCAAGTGGGCCGGGCTTCGTGGCCAAATTTCTTGACGCACGGCACGGTGTGAATGTAAATTGCTAAATTTGTCTTACTTACATAATGTTTGTACGATGATCAGATTATTGCCTATTTTATTCCAGATCTTTGAACAAAAGAGTCAATATTTAGGTATAATTCTTAAATCTATCAACACACAGAAATTGGTTTTAAATCCCGTCACATATTTGTTCCGTCATATTGAAAGTAGGTATAGAAAATACAAGATTACAGAAAATGTTCAAAACAAAAGTATTACGTTATTCAAAATAATTGTTAAAATCATTTGTGTCATAAAGGTTACTGTAACACAAATGACTTTCTTAATGATACCACAGATTGGGAATGGAGCGACCACCCTCTGGCTATTAAATAATAAGTTTAATTGTACAATATTACTTTGTAAACATACTTTTTTGATGACAAAAAGCCCGCTGAGTTTTTTGCGCCCATTCTTCTCAGGTCTGAGGCATTCGTTTTGAAATGGGTGGTAGCTTCAGACTTTCAATAAGTGATGTCACATCCTATTTTGAATAATATACAATATTTTAATTTAAACTTAAAAAAATCACAATACAATAATGAAATACGCTATCGAAGAAAATAAATGCTCTTAAGAAGACAAAATACAGTTAGTTAATGATTACACAGTGAGGCGAGCTCTCGAATATCTATATAATCTTGATGCCGTTGAGTTTTCCCATTTATAGTAAGTACCTTCTGGATTTGCTTGTGTTATTTACACCTAAGCTCACAAATTAACACTTACATCTCAATAACTGTCACTATATATTCTTCAACATCGTTACCTATCATCTTTAAACTATTTGTTAGAAGGTAAACTTTAATCCAATTCAATCAAGAATCGATAAAGTGTTATCGAAAAACTCTATCGATAACTCGGATCTGAATGGAGAGTCGAGACCACCGTGAAATGCATTTGAAAAAATAAGTAAATATGTTTTACTTAACAACAAACGCAAAGTCGATTAAATCTTTATCACCTTCCTACTAGATAAGATTCCGAATCTAATTGAAATGTGTAATCGAGTATCTTCGGTATTGACGTAGAATCGAGTTATATCGATAAAACGCAATCAATGAATAAGCAAATTTCATCCGGCAGACAACTAATGCAGATAAATTCAAATATGAAAAATCATGTTGGTATCAACGTAATAAGTAATCGAATTGTTATTCAAACCAAACTGCAGACAAATCTACTCAACAACGACCTATTTATTCTATTTAGGTACATTAAACAATTGATATTCGAATCGAAAAAAAGAATTAGCCTTATATTTTTATACAATATTTTAAGTTTTCGCAAAAACCATTCATCCCGCAACCTTTATTAACTGTTTTTCTGAACTCTATTTGAACCAAAACAGATGAATAGCGTAGATGTGACATAATATCAGAAATAGCAAAATGCCTACTATTCATTTCAGCTGTGAGGCAAATTAAATACAATAAAATAAATCGAGGATCGATCAGCCAGTTACTCGATTAGTTTGATGATTTATGCGGACAGAGAGTTTCAGGAGAATTTTACGTCCAAACAATATAGTTATTGTTAGTGTCACGCATAAGAACTCGAAGTGTCGCAATCCATATTGTCTGAATTTTTACAATCATAAGACCGACGCGCCAAAACTGTAATTAAACCATTGGAAAGAGTAGGTCATTTACCCCTGCTCCAAATGATTCGTATTCCAATTAAATCTTAATCGAGTATCCATTGATCGTTTAATCGAATTAAATCGGGAATCGATAAGGCGTTATTCGAGCATCTCCATAGATAACGCGATGTTTATCTGGACAGAGACCACCGGGAGAGACATTTGCATAAAAATGCACCGCGTGCGTTAATTGATTGTACATTCCAATTACTTGAGACGTTATTTAATTGATTTTGTTAGTTGTGCTGCTAGTCAGCTTGGGATTCATTTAGGTTATTGTCTTTTGTTGTCAGATAAAGGAGTTTCATCGGGCAAATCAGATGCTTAGTTAAGAAAAAAGATATTTTTCTGTATGGCGTGGAGTCGTTGAGAGAGGCAGAGGATTGATGCCTTGGAGATGTGGTGCTGGAGGCGTATGGTGAGGTGGATACCTTGGACGGCCAAGCGAACAAATGTTCTACTCAACTGTTCTCACAGTTCAAGATAAAAAGCCGTCTGATATACCACCGACGCATTCTTTCGTATTTTGGCCATATAATGCGAAGGTTGAGGCCGATCTCCTACCAGATGCACCGACCAAATAAAAAACTCCGTCGTCAGGGCCGCGATGGGCGGAAGCTTTTTTTTATGCAATAGGAGGGCAAACGAGCGTACAGGTCACCTGTTGTTAAGTGATCAGCGCCGCCCACAATCTCTTGCAACACCAGAGGAAGCACAGGAGCGTTTCCGGCCTTTAAGGAAGGTGTGCGCGCTTTTTTTGAAGGTACCCATGTCGTATCGTCCCGGAAACACCGCACAAGGAAGCTCATTCCACAGCTTTGTAGTACGTGGAAGAAAGCTCCTTGAAAACCGCACTGTGGAGGACCGCCACACATCCAGATGGTGAGGATGATATCCTAACTTGTGGCGTGTCGTGCGAAGGTGGAATTCGGCGGCAGGAATCGGGTTAATCAGCTCTTCGGAACACTCCCCGTGATAAATGCGGTAGAAGACACACAATGAAGCGACGTCTCTACGCAACGACCAGTGATCCAGCCGTTCACAGAGCACCCGGGTCCCCGACAATTCGAGCTGCTCTGCGTTGCACGCGGTCAAATGGATCGAGCTGATACTGGGGTGCGCCAGACCAGAGATGACAGCAATACTCCATGTATGGCGGGACCTGCGCTTTGTAGAGCGCTAGTATGTGGGACGGCTTGAAGTATTGCCGTGCTCTATTAATGACGCCCAGTTTCTTTGAAGCCATTTGGCTTTGCCTTCTAGATGACCACGAAATTGGCAATCGCTCGAGATTTCGAGACCCAGTATTCCGATACTAGGCGAGGCTTTAAGGGAAGTGTTGTGGAAGAGCGGTGATACGACAAATGGGGTTTTTTAGTGGTAAACGCGCAAACTTGAGTCTTCTGGGGGTTAAATTGGACAAGGTTCAATTTTCCCCATTCCGCGACCTTCTCAAGAGAGGACTCGATAGAAGACACAAGTTTCTCCCGGCACTGGTCGACGATTTCCCGAGAGAGACCTGCATGACCCATGTATACGGCATCACCAGTGCTGTCGTCTGCATAGCAATGAATGTTGGAGGTGTCCAACATATCATTGATATGCAGAAGAAACAGCGTGGGAGACAGCACACAGCCTTGGGGCACTCCAGCATTCACGGGCTTCGGGTTCGAGCAATATCCGTCGACAACGACCTGTATGCTGCGCCCAGTGAGGAAGCTGGAGGTCCACTTGCACAAGCTCTCGGGAAGCCCAAATGATGGAAGTTTTGAGAGGAGCGCCTACACGAAGCTGATGGAAATAAATAGTTGACTACAAATGTGGACCACTTGTTGATGACCACGATCCTCAGTCATGAGGGAACGACTAGAGAGAGAGAAGTGTTATATGTACTTTCTAAATTAGTTTACATGATAAATTATGAAGGAATCGAAAAAATATTTTGTATCGTAATTTAAATATATTTGTTTAAATAAGTAAATTGCAGTATTCTGTAATCCGATACCTAACATAAATACGTTTCTTTTTTTCTTAATAACTCTTAATAATAACCACTTAATTTTATATTGTACACATATCAAGTACGAGTCACCCGGCAATTCAATTTTCAACGACTGCGGTAAGCTACTCAGCTACCGGTAAATGCTAATAAGACGCTTTGCATAACAATCGATTTTCGAATAATCGAGCTGATTGCTCGACCGCTAATATCGAATCGCCGCGGTCTCCCTGCCGCTCGCCGCAACTCGAGATGTTCGACCCATCATTCCACACACTATGAGAGTGACAGCTAAGTTATGGGCGTTATACGTTGATGTGTTACGTAAATTCTATTCAAACTACGAGCAATGAATCGCGAGTATAAGCTTTGCATCATCAAAAAGATAAAAAAAATACGTTGAAAAACCTACTTCATAAACTAAAAAGTATAAAGTAACCTAATAGAAATTTATTTATATACATCTGTTATGCTAACCTAACCTTTAATATTAGCAACAATCGACCTAGTTACAAACAGTAGAATCAATATTGACCAACAAACAAATTGCACTTGGAGTCTTTATAGGTCTAAGAAAGGCTTTGACACTGTCAGCCACGAAAAGCTAATTAATAAATTATATGAAATCGGTGTTGGTGGCAGTGCACTCAACTTAGTAAAGTAAATACCTCTATGATAGGTACCAAGTAGTTAGAATAGGATAGAATGAAAGCAAACCTCAACCTATTACGTATGGAGTCCCTCAGGGTTCGATATTAGGACCTCTTTTCTTTTTAGTTTACATAAATAGCGTTAGTGCTTCGGGGCTAAAAGAAGATCTAAGTCTCCATGCCGACGACATATGTTTATTCTACGTTGTTTATTTTACAAAAATATAATAAGGAATTAACAGAGTTCCATGCAATATATATAATTAAAACAGATATAAGTATTAAATAATAAAATATCTGCTCTAGAAACAATGTTGCAAAACATTATTCAAAAATATAATTCAGCGCAGGAGCAAAGATCAGAACATATAAAGCAGAGCGATTGCTTAATTCAATTAGACAATGAAAACATGGAACGCTTTGAATCCTTTATAAACAATAATAATAATAATATGTGCCACTGCTCTAGCACAACTAATATACATTCATTAGAAAATTATGAAGACCTAAGTGTATCCCTATTAAAAACTAGTCAAAGTATGGATGTATCAAGCATGCATCAAGTAGGTTTATATTATTTTCAGACAAAATTGGCCAAGGGTTTGGAGCTTTATTAAATAATGCAGTTGCAAAGAATTGTGAGGTGATAAATATATGTAAACCCAATATAACTTTCAATAACCTCATAAATTCCATACCATAAATAAATCTAAAAGATAAAACGATCATAGGTATAAAGTTTGGTAATAACACTCGTAGTATTAGAAATAAGGACCTAATTAAAAATATAGAAAAAATAATTAATATTTGCAATAAAACCAAATCTTAGGTGATGATGTGTACATTCCCATATTCCTCGGATTTGACACAGCAGCATAATAGAAAAATATTTAAATTAAATACAACTTTGTATAATGCGACATTCCACAATAATGAAAATTTAATTTTATTTGACACAAATAAATTCATTAATTATAAACTGAAAATAACCAATGGTAACCTATACCTACCATTTAGATTTAAGCGACAGCTGGCTACTTTAGTAGCTTATAGTCTTAGTCAACCCACTACTTCCTCTGTAGTGTTATTTAATAAACATGCCTCTATTGGGCATAATTGTAAAATAATCGACATACAAGCCTCTATTGGGGAATGTATTAGTACAAATGTACAAAGATATAACAATGAAGATTTTTCTTTAATTAATTAAAATTATGTTATTTGACAAGGGAGGACAACTCTTGCAATATCATACAAAATAGACAACATTCACCAAATGTAACAGTTACTGCTAGGGATAATAATAATTTAAAGCTCATAGATATTGTTCACCAGAACACACAAGGTATCTGAAGTAAGGAATTAGAAATTGAACTGTTTTTGAGCTGCTGTAACATAGATATATTATGTATTACAGAACATTGGCGTAAGAATCATCAGCTCCAGTTTAGTTTTAGAAATTTTCAAATTCAAATTCAAATATTTTTATTAATAGGATGTGACATCACTTAAAAAAACACGTGAAAACTAAACTGGAAGCCACATATTAAGAAGATTTGTTCTACGTTACGATCTCTAACAGGTGCGTTAAATGTCTTCCAGCAAATGTAAGATACATAATTTACAATTCTGAATAGAAACAGATTTTCGTATCGTTCTGGAAACACCAGGCAACCTAACTCACTCCATAATTTGGTTGTTTACTATGTTGATATTATATACGACCCCTATAGCCCAGTGGTTAGTGACAATGCCTACTGAGCTAGAGGTCCCGGGTTCGAATTCCAGTAGGTGCAAACATTTATATTATGAATATGAATGTTTGATTCCGAGTCATGGATGTTTATATATATTTATGTGTGTTGAAGTAAGTATATTGTATTAAATATATCGTTGTCTTGCACCCAGGCTTATGCCTAGTTTGGGGAAAGATAATAATTTGTGTAAGAGTGCGTGTTTGGTCAATGAAAGGGTTGATGGGTAGATATTAATTCATCCTTTTCACTACCCTCGTCTTTCTTGCAATTACCGAACATATGTTCCTTCGAGCTGGATACCCTTTGTGTTAATTTTGTCCGTGACAATTGCGTGCCGTGCACCTCCGAGGAAACCAAAGCAGAGCAATTTAGAGGGAGTTCAGGGTAAGTGGATGAAAATTTCTATTTACTATTGCCTAGCTTTAACTGACAGGTTCTCGTTCGAATCATCTTTTTTTATAATTAACATTATCTACAGTCCACTCAGGTTATCGAACAGTGTGTCACTATTATTACTATTTAACTATAGTGAGCAATGCTCTTAATTATCTTATTGTACAGAATAATTAACATCCGTATAGCATTCTGAGCATACAATACATAGGTACCTAGTAATGTAATGGCTTCGCACGTACAGCGTTCCGTCTCACCACTAATATGATTGACGTGCGGTTAATAATACATACATACATACACATGTACATATATCTAACCGCTTCGTATGTTATGAATGTTATAATTAACTAGAGAATTACTTGACACGCGGCAACTGATGAGAATTTACTTATTCCAAAATCGTACTCATTGAATAAGAAAGAGATAAGTAGGTCGAAATGACGGTATTTAGATATTTCTTCATTCAATCGATATCCTTAAATGGCGACCCGAGGTTGATAACTTTATTCATTATATCAACTTATATTTTGAACATTTTTTTAAATGGTTAAAAAAACACTTCACACGTATTGCCTACCCCCAAATTAATAAATTTAAAATTAATAAATTGTACTTACAACCTGTATGTATGTATAATAATAATAATAATAATAATAATAATAATAATAATAATAATAATAATACTTTATTTTTGTTACTGTGTTATTTTTTTTATTGAATTATTTTGAATAAAAATATTTGAATTCTTTAATACAAGAAATATACTTATAATACCGAATCAGTTTTTACATTTTGTTTTTGTAAAAAAAATTATTTTAAACTTAATTAATACATTAATTCTAAAGTCAACTAAGTAAGTACAGTTCATTCTTGTTAATTAATTCGGGTAAAAGCCTCCTACAAAGCCAAAAGGATGGGTAGTCAAGATTACTAACCACTTGTATTAATGTAGCCCATTATAAGCCGACAAATTTTGATAATTTCTTTTCCATTCCTGAATCCATCTGTGGTGTTTTTGGATTGGTATTAAGTGTATGAATGTGATAGAAAACCGTTACCCACTATAAATAATAAGAAAATAAGATAGATATTTTGAAATACAATTTCTGGATGGAATGACATAAAAAGCTAGATTTGAAATAAATTATTATAGTATTTTCCGTTGACTTGTAACTATTAAATTTGGCAAGTAAAACCGTCTTATACTACAAGTATGGCGAAAAGTCTGAAAACTATATATAAGCCCATTAACAAAAAAACAACCGACTTCAAAAACACTATTCCAAAACAATTGATATAATATGCAATAAAAAGTATAAAAGTATTATTTGATTATTGTTATTTTTTGAATTGGTGTCCTCCCGCCGCGGCCCCGGTCTCAACTCTCGCCTCCTCACGTCGCTCGTGCGACACAAGCACATCTCATCTATAACTATATATGTAGTTAGAAACCTACCTTGGCTGACACCGACTTCTTAAACAAGTTAATTTAAATTAAATTAAACAAAACAAGTTATTTATGCAAGGAACGACGCGGACGGTGCAAATTATTAAGTTAAGGGGTATCGTATGAAAGGGCTTCATGAACACAAGCTTAAACAGATTTTTAAGAATTGAACAAACCATTTTCCCTAACCTATAAGTATAAGTAGGTACTTAATAATGTGTACGAAACCGAGGGGACGAATCCGACTCGCGTTTGTCCAGTTGTTGTATTCGGTAACTTTTGTTTGAAAAAAAAATGTACATTTATTGTAGTATGTATTTTATAGCTACCAATGAGAAGCTCCAAAAAAAATATAAAATGCTAGCTGCTGCTCATGAAATCTCTCACGTTTCATTTTTTAATCTCGAATTTTGTTGGGACAAAATATCATATACTTTTCTGTAGCCCGTAGGTGCAAAATTTCATGATGATCGGATTAGCAGTTACGGCTTGAAAGCATAAGGCGTTGAACAACCAGTTAAATTATTAAAACTTTTGTGAGACATTATTTAGTAGTTGTAGACTAGTTTCGGACCATTCGGAAGTCCTTCATCAGGGTGAGTTTCAGTGACTCCCTGTCTATAACTGATATGAATGGTACGTAAAGCGGATTTAAATAAATATAATAGAATGGAAATATATTGATTTTCCGTAGGGAGTGACAATAACATAACATATTACAACAACACTTGGTGAACATCATGTTCTTCAGCTACATTAGTTCGTAAAGGGGCTTTGACATGGGGAGAAGAACTGACAAGAAAGTCCCAGCCCATCTTTTAAATCAAATAAGCTTCTGTGTTAAAGAAGCATTTAAGTATATATTTTCAAGAAAGTTTCTTTCATGCACTATCAAACTAAGAAATGGGCTTCCTTGTGTGGTGTTTCTGGGATGGTACGACTTGGGTACCTTCTAAAAATCGAGTAAGCCTTCCTGATAGGCCGGCAACGCGTCTGTGATTCCTCTGGTGTTGCAAGAGAATGTGGGCTGCGGTGATCACTTAACACCAGATGACCCGTACGCTTGTATTTCCATAAAAAAAGCCACCATTTGAGTGCCAACGCGTATACGCGTAAACTGCCAAGAAATAAGAATAAATCTGAAACAATTGTTATTCATAATTGACAGCGTTCACTGAGTAGATAATGGACAATTAAAATGTCAAGTCATCGCAATAACTCCTGCGGGTACCAAGTATCATCGAGTCGCCCTTTTCCCCCCTCGCCGCCGGCTCACCCCCGACCGTGGCTCTTCCCCCCACGAACGTGCGTTATCAGGACGCGGCGGGACAATGCGATCAATTACGATTGGGGCTCAAATGAAACACAAAGCGTTGAATTGAGTACTTTTTGAAGCATTCGCTTGCTGTTTTTTTTTTATTCGCTAGAAAAGCGATAAGAGTTGCACAGTGAACGTTAAGTATACTTATTATTGTATTACTCATGCGGGAAAAGTTGGCTTTCGGGAAATCTTGGCGCTCGTTGTTGCGGTTGAAAAGGAACCGTTTGCCCATTTTACAATTACGCATAAGTTTTTTTGTAAATGAAAGTATTGTTTGAGTGCAATAAGTTTACTTGTTAGTAACAATTATTTAATTATTAGTAACATTGCTAAAATAAGTAAAATAATAACAAAATACATTATTTTACAACCAGTTGTTGCCCGCGATGCCGTTCGCGTAGAAGCTATCTTCGTCTTCATTTAGCATGAATATATAATTGGTGATAGACTTCATGTTGTCCTGACTATGAAAAAATTTAAACAACATGTGGTCATGTCAAAAATTACTTTTAGAAAGATGACTACTGCAAAATAAAGGATTGTTAGAATAATAATAATATTTAGACAGGCTGATGATCTGTATAGTTTAATTGTTTAAAAAAGGCTAAACGCTAAGTTTCTTGCGGTCCAACTACCTTGCTCAACAGGTACCTTAATTAACCTAATTATGTAAGTGGTAGTGGTCTGGTAGTGTAAAAAACTCACATGCCAATAATATTCTTGAAATCTAGACGCAATAAAGGAATCTGAATTTTGAATTATTCATGCAAAATTGGAAGTAAATCTATTGCATATTTTTTTTTCGTTTTATCCGGACATACAAAGAGACATAAATTTATTTAAACTACCTGTTTGGTTTCGTTATAACTTGTAGAATATAAACACATACAGTAAGTATTCCTCTAAAAATATTTCATGTGTAGTGTTTACATTGTTACCATTTTATTTTATGTATAGATTTGTCTCAAGCTTTTGATATAATTTGCAAAGAAGTAAGGAGCTAAGTTCTACCTACCACCAAAGAAAAAAGAACAGCAAGCCTACTGTGAAACCAGATATGTGGCTTATGGCTGCGTTGTTGGTCCTTGAGAAGGTCCCTAAGTGGTTGGTAAGTTCGGGAATGCTAAGATTGGCAGATGATTCCGAAAGTTGGGTGTGCTTGCCAAGAAGTGTTTTGTATGGCGTGGTTATGAAATGTCAGAATAGAACTGTAAAAGACTCACACCTCTACTCAATGCTAAAAAATCAAGCCGTTGGAGAAGACCAGATCGTCGAAGATTCTTCCCGGTCATCGTTGTATGCGGTCAAGTAGAAGGAGATAGTTATGGAGAGCAGAGACCAAAGATGAGAATAGCTAAAGTGTGCAAAACCTATGATAAGTGACGAAAAGGTAAAATTTTAAAACTTTGCATAGAAAAGCGAGATCATTTTTGTCAAAAACCCACGCCTTAATTGTGCATTTATATATAGTATTGTTTTGTAAATAAAAGGACAAGATGAATTTGCTCTCATTAAATTAATTGAAGGTCTGTTTTTAATAATTATTAATTACTAGCTGACCCGGCAAACGTTGTTTTGCCATGCCACGCGATAGTTTTATAAATTATAGCCTATGTGTTATTCTGGTGTGTAAGCTATATTATTGTAAAGTTTCATCAAAATCCATTCAGTAGTTTTTGTGTTAAAGAAGTTCAAACATACATCCAGACATACAAACTTTCACATTTATAATATTAATAGGATAATTTTGTTTATACACGACACTTAAATATTTATAAAATGATCTCTTTATTTATTAAAAAAAAACAGGCTTACACAAGCAATAAATTAAGTCACATTATTAATGTCTTTGGTTAAATATCACATGAATTAATAATTCTACACATATACCTACATTTAGATACCGCAGACTATTTCCATACTTAATAATATTATAAATGTGAATGTTAGTTTGGTTGCTACGCTTTCGCGGCTAAACCACTGAATCGATTTTGATGAAATTCAGTACAGAGACAGACTAGAGCTAGGAAAAGGACATTTACGACTTTTATTGCGAAAAATAGGCTTGGAGGGGTTGAAATAGGGGATGGAAGTATGTATGGAAGTTGGTCACTATCGAAGATGACACCATGAAATTTGTATTCAGAAGATATAAGAAAAAAAATGGTTCTAGAGTTTTTGAAATTTCGGAATGTGTGAGTTTGGAAAAGGTGAAAAGATGAAAGTTCGTTTATTCGTATTCTATTTTGATTATATTTAGTACAAAAATAGAACGCTTAAAAGCTACAGGAGTAATTAAAGAAAAAAATAATGTATTTAGTATAGGGAACTAATATCAAATCCGCAAAATCTTTATGTTTTAGCAAATGTTGGAAAAACAAAATAAAGTCGTTTAAAAAAATGTATTAAAATAAGCAAGTTATAGTTAACCACGGAAAGCTAGTAAATATATATAATCAATTCATTAGGAGTAATAATAAAATTGTGGGAATGAATGCTTAACCTGATTCCGTTGAAAATCAACTCGATTAGTTTCTGGTGACAATATTTTTGATGTTTCTCAGAACCACTGCGAGGATTACGACCGATGTTGTTCACAATTGTGATTTAGTGAACACTTTTGATGTTGTTTTGAAAACTAACAGTCTCGGGAATTCGGGATAATTTTATCTATACCCGAAAATATATTTATAAATCAGTTTGTCGACAGACGGCATATTTAAATTTGTTTTCAAATACTTACCTAAACATTTTTTGACTTACTCGTGTAAGGCAATTTGACGTTTGAGTATGTTTGATGCATCACTTTACATATTATATTGTAATTGAAATGATTTGTAACTTGTCTTTATCTAAAAGAGTGGCAATGAGTTTCTTGCTACTTCTTTACATTGGCTTACCCTTTACGAAGTAGCGGTAGATTCAATAAGAAAAAATATTTTTTTTGACATTCATAAGTGTCATTTCCGTGACCTACATGAATTAAGTGATTTTGATTTGATTTGATTTAAGTTTCGTGTAGAAAAAGATGTCCTACAGCGCAGTAAAATTTTCAATAAACTTATAGCGAGAACTGTTGTGACGACTTTTATTGCGAAAAAAAGGCTTGGAGTTCTAGAGTTTTTGAAATTTCGGAATGTGTGTGTGGTCTGAAATGTATGAAAAATCATGAACTACAGAACATTTTTGAAAGGTGCTAGTGAAAGAAGGAAGACAAGTTATGCTCACTAAAATGGCATTGCTTGCGGAAGCGTCGTGTGCCAGGTCCTCTCGTTCCCTCATATATGTGCGAAGGGAACGATGGCTGGGCCATACGTCAACGGGTGCTGCTTGTAATGCCAGGTTGACTTATTATAGTTAATAAAACATTGTACTTCTTAGATGCAATTACTAATTGTGACAGTATATCACGACCATTATGTTCACGAAGCATCCTTACACAAACTATGAATTCAAGCTTTATGGTTGAAGTATCTAATATACGATAATCTATATTTATTCAAGTTATTTGAAATATTTATAGTGACGATTGAAAAACGCTAAGTTTAAGCCGAATTAAATAAAGTTTATTTGTCTTTGACTTTGAAAGTATGTCGGGCTCATGACAAATGTGGTTATCTCTTAATTAATCTCTGTAGATAAAAATATTTTATTACGAATAGTCACAAATTTCTGCTTAATCGCTTGATAAATAATAATGTAGTAAAAATCCACCAGATCTAGAAGGATGATAAAATATTATCGGTATCGAAGAGATACAAAATGAAAAAGAGGAAAATCAAACAACAGGTGTAGAGATGAAAAGTTTCTTTTAAAGGAGCACTCTAGACCCGATCATGCGAAGGAAAAGTGGAGACCCATCTAGGGCTGCCAAGATTTTTTACACCGAATAAATATTTTTTTTGGATTAATATCCCAAATATAAAGAAGACAGGGAATTAATAAAAAACATCTATTTTAACACCTATTTTATGAATATTATTAACTGTTTTCAGCTTTTATTGATAGGCTTTTAATTTTAGGGAACCCTTTATACTATCATTAGGTATTATGTATCATATTTTAAGTTACAGTACACCATTAACTCTGCTTTTATCAGATCTGGGATCATCACAAAAAATATGCTGATAAAATACAATATTTTCACCTTTTCTAATATTATATTTATAAAATAATAGTAGGCTACTATATTATATAGTAGGCAACCCTAGGCCCGGCTATGGTATCGAATCAAGGACGGTAGCTATACTATATTTTTTTTATGAAAATAAGGGACGAGACGAGCAGGACGTTCAGCTTATAGTAATTGATACACATTGCCCATTGCAATGCAGTGCCGCTGTTGAAAACCGAAAAATTCTGAGCCACCGACGCTACAATTGCGCTCGTCACCTTGAGACATAAGATGTTAAGTCTCGTTTGCCCAGTAATTTCACTAGCTACGGCGCCCTTCAGACCGAAACACAGTAATGTTTACAAATTACTGCTTCACGGTGGAAATAGGCGCCGTTGTGGTACCCAAAACTATATATAACTTACCCTTATTTGAATAATTGAAAACTTACTTAATATAACATCCAAAAAAAACAACCTTATTCATTACAATATTTTCAGAAGCACTTCTAATTTAAAACCAGAAATCAAACTGTAGCAAAACATGCCGTGTAAGATTTAAGCTGTCACATGTTCCACGAACGAAGAATTAACGAACTAATCTTTGGTGTATTGGCTATCAGTTGAATATGTTTAGACTTGGTGACTGCTGAACGCTGAGTGTCAACACGCAACGTCTAATGTCATCTATAAACAAGACTTCTGCGAACTCAGACATGAATTTAGATTCTGTCTGCTACTAATTCATTTTTTAACCGATTTCATAAAGGAGGAGGTTTTCAATTCGATTGGTATTATTATTATTCGTTATTATTTCTTTTTGTGTGAACTATGTGTTTATTCGTGAACCAATTTACGTGATTCTTTAGTTTGATGCAGAATAGTGGCCATTTGGTCCCATATAAATTTCACATAGTTTCACCCAGTACTTTTCATTTTATGAACATTAATGTTTACGTGGATGATGTTATTGTTTAGGTGAACGATGTTTTCATAAAATACTAATATTTGTATGTGCTACCTATTGCCAGATTTTAAGTCGGTGCCAAGCTAAACGTAGTTTTTTTATATATGGATAGTCTCTTACTCTACGATAATTTACAAAAATAACGTTATATAATTCTGTTGATGTTTACTTCTGTATTATAATAGTTTGATTAAAAATATTTAATGCTTGAAAATTTATTACCACTGTTTTTAAGTGTAGCTGGAAATTATAAAACAGCCAAGAAACTGTAAGAAACAAAAATTAATGCTAACCAAATGTGCTGAGTTTACTTCCTCATCACTTTTGTACCACTCATTAAGTTGAATAAGTTATAGATGAAAAAGACAAAAATGAAATAAAGTTATTTCAGATCCATTATTGTATAAAATAGCATATTTACTAAAACATAGCCTTGCCAACCTAAGTTTCTGTTGATATAAATTGATATAAATAAAAAGCATAATTTATTCTTTGTAAAATAGTAATGTTAACTTTGTAAAATAGAGATGGACATGATAGGAGAACGAGACAAATGGAGCAAAATCGTAAAAAGAAAAAGAGAAGATAAACCCAGAGATTGTAAAAGGAAAAAAATAAACAACTTAAAGATGGGATAATGACACTAGTCAAGTGGCAGGAGTTATTCATGTATCTTAAACATAACCAAACCAAGAATCAAATCTTAAACACTTATACGGTATGGATAGGAAAGCTGTCACAGTAATTGTAGGCGGAAGAGGGTCCCAACTCCTAGAGGGCTCTAATTAACCTACCTCATATGTTTGCATAGGGTTGCCACTTGTAACATTATAATGGAAGATAAATTATAGCTTAAAAAAGACTATAAGAAGACACTTTCTTTAATTTTAGATATGAGTTCATTAGCGATATAGAGACCACTGATTTATTATAATAAAAAAGCTCAATTGACTTATAAATTTATTCGAATTTTTAAGGAGTGTTTTGTTATTTATAATATAAAACTAATATTTTGTAAAAAATACGACACAAAATAATTGTAACTTTTGAGTGTCCCAGAAAAAGATATATTATATTTCAATTGAAAGAATAAAAAACGGATTGCACTCAGGGAGTGCCAGCAGAAGTGAAAACTTGAACATTAACGTTGTGCATTTTTGAATAGTTAGGGAATAATTTCGCTCGAATTGCTTTATTTATCAGTATAAAAGTACTAGCATTTTTGTGGTAAAATACATTATTAATTTATTGCCCTATCGTACACAAAAATGACAACACTTAACACTTCAGAACTATTACATTTACTTTACATTAAAATGTTTATCTCTCAGAAAAATCACCTTTCATCCATAATTTCGACGACTCTTTCACCATCTTCATTACCAGCATCAACATCGCCAATGTCTAAAACTGATAAATAATAAGTAACAAAGAAATATAAGTTTAACCATCGCGTTAGGAAGATTCGCTAATGCTTTTAATGATTCGCAAAGCCTTCGCTAATGACAAAGCTTAAAAACCAAATAATTAAACTGTAAAAATATTTCACGGACATTCGATCCCTTGACCTCGCGGTGTTTCGGCTTCGCAATCACAATGATTCAACCACTGGTCCAGGATAAAGAAAAATGGAAAATAGATGCTCCTGGTCCACCTAATAATTCTTCTAAGATTGTATAATCGAATGTAGCATGAATATTATATATTCTTTTGGTTTATATAGAATCCACTGTGATTGCATTAAATAGAATCATTTGTGGGCTTGCTTTGTGAGCATTAATTTTGTAATTTTAGTTATCATGCGTAGGTATACTATAACATGTCGTCTCATTCCCTCAAATATTTGCGAGGGGAACGATGGCTGGTCCATGTGTCAACTCGTAAACGACTCCTGCTTGTGGTGCCAGGTCGACCGGTTATAGTTAATACATCATTGTTTTTGTTTGATGCAATTACTAATTGAGACAGTAATCACGACCATCATGTTCACGGAGCATCCTTACACAAACAATAAGTTCAAGCTCTAAAGGTTGACGCATCTAACATACGATAGTTTATATTTATGCAGTTAATTATTTATTACTTTTTATGAAATAATTTATATTATTTAAACACGGCTTATATATTGGATGCAGCACCTTACTATTTTATTATGTATAAAATTACAGCTATTGTAAAATACTCTATTTGATTGAAAAGAGTGGCCGTTGAGTTTCTTGTATGTTCTTCTCAAGAGCTCAACTTTTTGCGAACATAATATGGTAAATTCTGTAATTTAAAAGAAATATTTACAGTGACGATTCAAAAGCGCTTAGTTTAAGCCTAATTGAATAAAGTTTATTTGACTTTGACTTTAGTCATTAAGATGAAATAGCCGAATTAAAATTAGTAAGAAGTAATCTTTCGTCCACAATTTCAACGACTGTCTTACAAATTTTCGATGAGGCCACGTGTCCTGACGTGAGTTTAACATTTTATAGCCAGGCCAAGAAAAGTGCTCAATACCGCTAAAGAAGTCTTCACTTAAATAACGTTTATAGTAAATATTACTTAACAGTTCGTAGACTAGAATAGGTTCAGATTTTTGAAAGTGCTTGCCTTTTTTATTTTTAAACATCAATCAACGAACTACACAGTTTATTTTGCACAGGACTATCTTTATTCCATTTTTAATAGTTTTAAAGTACTTTTCTAAACATAAACATATCCACAATTTCGTATATTATCTCAAAAGCAAAAAACAAAACTATTCCTCTCATCACACGTTTGAAATTCAATAATCTAAATATAGAAATAAAAGATGATAAATATTTAAAAAAAAAAGATAGAAGATATTTAACTAATAGATTCGACACATCGATAAAATTAGAACAACACTATGAGCACTAATTATTGTTATGTTGCCAAACATTGTCCAACGCATTTCACAACGTGTCCGTTTTACAATTTACAACTCACTAGTTACACCGCATCTATTATAATATCTCATTGAAATATTGGTTTGTACTTTAAAATCGAAATTTGCTGCACATATTGAGCTGCCAATTATAGTAAGTATCCACCTCTACTCTGTGGTTATATCTCAGAGAAAAGACTAATTGGTTTGGCATTGTTTGTAAACAATTTTAATTGTAACTTGTGAAGTGTATAATGTTTATTTAAACCTAACTTGTCGACTTACAATTGTGACGACAATATAATGTAAAAGTTAATTAATAATTACAAGCATTTAAAATATTATGAAGTACATATTTGTATTTGAGTGTTACCCAAGTAAATCAAAGAAATTATTTGTTTTTTTCAGTAAGAAGAACTTATAACGGGCATATCAACAGATTTTTCTGTGCCAAATTTAGAAGAATTTAAATATCACTTTAAAAGCAGTGATAGAATAGAATATAATAGGAATATATTTAAAGGGAGAAGAAGTGATAAGGAACTCTTAGCCTATTATGATAAGTTAAATTTATTATCTAAAGTAAAAAAATTAAGTTTACTATGTCAATATTTGGGTTACGTAGCTGTTAATATGAGATTGTGTGTGACAGCCCTAGAAGTGAAATATACGTCATTACAGTAACGAGAGGAAGGGAGAGACTCGTTCAGTTAATCCGCGCTATCCCCATTTATACATCATATTATTACCACTGCAGGTTTTGTTCCGGTATTTCGTAAAAGAATCCAACAATGATATACGCTGTATTACAACCGCAGCGGTGGTAGTAAAAGAGTGGAAAATATGAAATAGACAATTAAACCTCCGGGTAATCTGATGGTATACTCGCATGGTGTATATCATATGAATGAAAGGAGGAGTGCCGATTCTTATAATACGTGTGTGCTTTTGAGGACAGCTCAAGAGCCGCGATAGATAGACAGTTGAAATTTTCATAGATGATGTACTTGTGTTGCCGCTATAACAACAAAAACTTTTAAAACAGAATAAAATTAATATTTACAATAAGTTTTTATAGATAATGGCACGGAACCCTTCATGCACGAGTCCGACTCGCACTTCGTGGGTTTTTTTTTTTTGGATTCCCGTTTGTATATGGAAGAGTTCCTTGAAGACGGCACTATTTTAGTGATATGACTCACATATCCACATATCTCACAGATGGTGAAATTAATACTAACCAGCTGAGAAACTAATATAGAAATAATACTTTTACACATTTTCGTTAAGGATCGTACACTTGCTGTATGTCTGATTTTTTCTAGTGCTGAATACCTTTTTGACTTTATTTATGACTAGCTGACCCGGCAAACGTTGTTTTGCCATATAAAGTATAATTCACGCGATAGTTTTATAAGTAATAAAATATTGCCTATATTATAGCCTGTACATCATTTTGTTCTATTGTCAATAGTTTTTGCAGCGCACGCAAAAATAGGTTTTCGATTTTACACCTTGTGTTACAAAATAGCAATTTTATTACGGATCCCTAATTTTGAAAAAAAAAAACATAGCCAATAGCCTTCCTCGATAAATGGACTACCCAACACTGAAAGAATCATTCAAATCGGACCAGTAGTACCAGAGATTAGCGCGTTCAAACAAACAAACAAACAAACAAACAAACACTGCAGCTTTATAATATTAGTATAGATAATAAGGGACGAGACAAGCAGGATATTCAGCGGATGGTAATTAATACGACCTGCCCTTACCTGATACTTGAAAACACAATAATTTTGAGCGACACTACAATAATTGCGCTCGTTACGTTTAGACATAAGATCTTAAGTCTCATTTGCCCAGTAATTTCACTAGCTACAGTGCCCTTCAGACTGAAACACAATATTGCTTACACATTACAGCCTTCGGCACAAAAAGGCCCCGTCGTGGTACCCATAATCTAGCCGCCACCCTGTGCAAAGGAACCTCCCACTTACGGCACCCATGAGCCTGGGACTTACCTATTCTTTTTATGCCCCAGGGAAGCGCAAAGCATTTAAGGAGATCAACGAAAATAATAAGTTTCAAAGCCATGTTTTTCATCAAGTTGCGTGAGAAAAAACAATAGGTAATATATAATTTGCAGATATCAAATTAACCTGTTTCAGATTATCTGTGGCAGTAATTTTGCTTGGACAGGAACGCCGGGTATATCTAGTGCTGTAAACGCTTTCATTAGATCTGCACTTGCTCACAATCGTGACAAATTGCACACTTAACTGCTTAAAACAAAATAAAACATATGTGTGTGTGTCTTTGTATGCATAGGATACTATTACGTTGTTAAGGGGAAGCTGTTCTTTCTATTTCAATATAAATAGCTGTTGCATCTGACACCTGCTACCGAAATCCACCTTTGCACGACACGCCAAATTATGATACCATCCCCACCATCTTGATGTGTGGTGTACCTCCACAGTGCAGTTTTCAAGGAGTTTTCTTCCACTTACTACAAAGCTGTAGAATAAACTTCCTTGTCCGGTGTTTCGGGGGCGATACGACCTTGCATTGCTGCCACTCCGCCATTTCATTTGACTTATTATTGTTGTATATAAAATTCAATAAAACCACTTACATTTTTAAAAATTTCACTCATTTAATAAAATAATTGGGAATATGAAATTGAAGGTCAGATTATTAGGACAATATAACGCTGTTATTGAATATTAACGAATATGGCTGTATGTATGGGCTCGAACGCTTTGGCCGTCCTAATAATAAAAGGCATAAAGGCATTAAAGGCATTTATTAACTCAAAATTGATTCTCTGATAGAATTATTTTTGATGTCATTTCTAATATACTAGATACTACTACTGCTTCGGAAACAAATGGCGCTCTGAGAGAGAAGAAGCTTTTTGCGCTCTTTTCAATAAAAATATATAATATTGTACAGTCATTTCTATCGCTAAAACGATCATAATCTAGGCCCAGGCTGTCCAATCACTTAGTTATTCAGCTGTGGATTTACGACAGAGCCATTTTTTAATAAAACATTTAAATTTATTTATAGATAATGCCTGAACAGTGGCTGGGACTTTATTATAAAAGTGTATACATTTATCCTTAAAGCTCTTATGTATCTTATGAAGCCTACTAGAATTAGTTACAAGCAATCCCTTATTTCTAGTGTTATAATAATGAAAATCACTATTAAGAGCAATAAGGTGACGATTTTTGTGAACATATATTAATTTTTATAAATGTACTGACAATGAACAGTCATAATATTTATTTCTTTAAATTTGTCTTTGAGAGACTGTCTATAACCAAGCTATATAGCACGAACAGCTCTCTTTTGCAGAGCAAACACTATCTCAATGTCAGCAACATGACATAATGCACGAAAAACAAAAAAAAAGATAACGAATATCGCAAACGTCTAAAAATTTCTGAAAGATTTAAAGTATTATTTATTCAAAAAGTAGTAATAAATAAATAAATACAATTGGAGATTTTCAAAACATATGAGTGAGCAATCTAAAACATTTTTTTAAACCGTTCAATTTTAACGATTAAAAAAATTGTTTAACTGACTTTTTGTCAGAAAAAGTTCTGAGTTACAAGTCGCGACTAATGAAGTTTTACTTAAAAAAAATACATAATTTATTTTAGCTTCTCCTTAAACTATTACGGAGACTCGTCTAAATATGCGAAATTCATCAAACAAGCATTAATCTCTTTGATGTTACCTCCTTTGTAAAAACCACTCTAAGTACAGAGACATAGAGCATTCAATAGCCTGACCGGGTTCAACGCTTGTTTTGTATCAGTTCTATTTGAAATTGCGGACATCAAAGTAACCTCGTCTTTATCTGGTTGCACTAAAGTTTATTTTGTTTTGATAGTACTGCAGGTAGTGTGTTAGACAGGCATAATTGGCGCGAAATGGAGTGAATATGAGAGGCGGCTTAAATCGCAACAGGACGTTTTATGCTTTCGGGTATCGGACAGCCGTACATCCGATGTTTCGAATAGTAATTATCTAATAGTCGATTCAGCATTCCCTAAGGGCGATTTTCCATTATACTAGTACCACCAGAGGCAGGCTGTTTGGTTAGGGCGCATTGGCTAGTGAAATTACTGGACTAAAGAAACTTGACTGTGCTACACTTTATCTTATGTCGCTAATGCAATCCATTGTTATGGCAGTATCACTAAAATAAAAATAAAACAACTCAACTACAATTATCGCGCGAGTTGAATACAAAGTGGGAGGCTCCTTTGCACAGGATGCCGGCTAGATTATGGGTACCGCAACGGCGCCTATTTTGGCGCCTTGTTGTGTTTCGGTCTGAAGGGCGCCGTAGCTAGTGAAATTACTGGGCAAATGAGATTTAACATGTTATGTCTCAAGGTGACGAGCGCAATTGTAGTGCCGCTAATAATCCTGAGCAGCACTGCATTGGAATGCAGGGCGTGTCAATTACCATAAGCTGAACGTCCTGCTCGTCTCATTTTCATAAAAAAGTCCGTTAATCCGTTTATAAATACCAAATCAAAAATGGCGCTAAGCTTGAACTCAGCTGAGTTTTAATAATATAATAATAATAATATTAACACACTTTTTACACAAATTATCTTGCCCCAAGTTAAGCATATATAGGCTGTGTTATGGGTTACAAGACAATGATATATTTAATACAATATACTTACTTAAACATACATAAATTCATATAAACATACATAAATACATTTAAACATCCATGACTCGGAAACAAACATCCATATTCAACATATAAATGCTTGCACCTACCGGGATTCGAACCCGGGACCTCTAGCTTAGTAGGTAGGATCGCTAACCACTCGGCTATACAGGTCGTCGTAAAGTTTAGTTAGCTCAGTTCTACGTAAGTAAAGTCTGAATTGAATACACAAAAAACGCTCAATTAAAAAAAAACTTAAATCGACAAGTACTCGTAATGAAAATATCTCGTAGAATGGAACGTGTCGCGTTCAAATATAGCGCGTCATATCTACGCGGATCAATTAATGTCATTATGTTATACTGTTCATGAAGCGTGCGTGTTTTGTTTTGTTTCTGTCTCGCTCGTTCCGTCGCTCTCTGTCTTGGGACACGTCGCGACTCGCGATGGGGTTCACGATAAGGAATGCTCGTAACTATAATTCTGTGTATCGATGGTCAAAAATATCATCAATATCTGTGCTTTCCTATTTTAAATTATCTTATATATTTTACAGATATGTCACATTTTCAAATTCTTAAAGTTAATTTGAAACAAAATGTTTATAAAAATACATAGTTATACAATATTTACTCATATTATACAGTTTAAAAGGTGTTTATATTAGCATGTTATTTATTTAATATTAAATGAATATAAGATATGGATAATCGTGAGTTACTTCGTGAGTTCTACCTAGGGTCTAAGGTATAGGGATGGTCAAAAATGCAATGTCCCAGTTGCATAAGATATGGAGAGACCGTAACATCACGCGAAAAACTAAAACCAAATTGGTGACTTCGCTAGTTCTCTCCAAATTCAGTCTGTATTCGTCAGTATTTGGAGCGGAGACCTGGACACTGAAAAAGGCCAACAGAGACCGAATAGACGCTTTTGAAATGTGGAGCTGGAGAAAAATGCTACAGATTCCATGGACCGCCTTTCGCACCAACTTGTCTATTCTGAGAGAGCTTAATGTCAAAACTAGACTTTCCACTGTATGCCTTCGTAGGGTGCTGGAATTCTTCGGACACATTGCTGGTAAAGAGGGTCATAATCTTGAACAGCTGATGGTGACAGGCAAATGGCAAACATCGCAGAGGACGCAGTCCCACGGGACGGTTGGACCAAATACGATCTTCTCTGAACATCAACTAGCACAATGCTCTTCATGAAGCTAAGGATCGCAACAGATGGAGGGAAAACGTATGGGAGAAACTGATGCAGCGGGGAGTCACGAGTCACGACCCTCAGTAATGAGGAAGGCGAAGCAAGGTACACCTTGCGTCGCGAAAGTATACATAAAATTGGTGATGATCAAAAGAATCTTCAAAGCATGAGTTCTAAACACTAGCTAGTAGAAAAATAACCCTAAGAAACCTCTCATTGTTACTTTTGCTAACCAACGATGAAGCTTCATGATGATGAAGATGGTAAAGAGTAGTTATGATTTCATCTTCTCTCGAACCAGAAAGTAAGCTCATTGTTTTTCACTCTAGATTTTAACTACTTTTATGCACGAGCACTTTTCAAATAAACTTTTAGCAGTGCGGTGTAAATATTCTAATAATATACTAATTAGATTTATTAAATGTAATAGCAGAGACCTCCAACCAGAGCACCTTGTAATTGTAGTATATTATTTAAAAAAACATGCACGGATATATTATAAAGTAGTATTTTATCGATAACAAAGAAACACTTTGTACAACACTAGTCTACCATAAAACGTAGATCACGTCATTCCAAACACATTTGTGCAATTAATAAAGCGATTGCAAATAAATATATAGACTGTGTTCTATTGTTTTAAATGTTAGTTCAATTTAATTGTTGCGTATAAAAGTTTTCCGTGATAATATATCAAGCAAGTTAGCAATTAGACGGAGCGCCACCTTTTATTAAATGATACAAATAGTATAAACGTAGTACATCTAGTAGAGTAGTTTATTGCTGAATATTTTGCTTTGTGAAAAACAACCTTCAAGGTTGATGCACATACGTCAGTCAATATTAATAATCGATGTATTAGTACGCGCCATACTCTTTGGCACAAAGACTACGGGGTATCTGAATACACTCGCAAGAAATATGACAGACTATATATATATTATTAAATTGACATCAGTTCTTGAATATTTCAACTTAATATGACGTTTCGACGAATTTAATTATGTTCATCTGGATGTGTGGCGGTCCTCCACAGTGCGGTTTTCAAGGAGCTTTCTTGCACGTACCACAAAGCTGTGGAATGAAATTCCTGGTGCGGTGTTTCCGGGACAATACGACACGGGTACCTTCCTTAAAGGCTGGCAACGCTCCTTTGATTCCTCTAGTGATACAAGATAATGTGGGCGGCGCGACGGTGATCACTTAACACCAGGTGACCCGTACGCTTGTTTGTCCTAAGAGTGGGTGTTGAAATTATTGTATTGTCATCAGTCCTACGTTTGTTTCAGTGTGCTACGTTTCAATTCAATCCGACATTTTGAAGTGAGTGAAAATCGTCCACAGATTCCGTTACATAGATATATAAAGGTCAAGATAATAATATGAAGTATGTAAAAAAAAGGTCTGATCTGCACAATATCGACTGAGAGACCGGTAATGGGTCTGATTTGTGGGTCCAATGTCCAACACCAACACAATTTTTGACGTCATATTTTGATGTTCACGTGACTAACGTGTGAGCATTTATTGAGTAAATAAAAGGGGTAAAGTTAATTTGTAACGGGTAAGGCCGAGGGACCCGTCTGAAATTACTGTACTACATTTTGTAATTCTACATGAATATAAAAAGTTTGGTGAAGAAAACAAATGAAAAAGACCCACGGAAACTTTTAAGTGTTATGAGAAGATAATAAAGCGACTATAAGCGACCAAATTTAAAGGATTCTAATGAAAATGGTACCATTAAACTGATCATGTCTCCCAGAGGCATTGAGTCTCCTTAATAATACCATATATAATAGCTATGTTTGGACTTAATGGAATAATCATAGTTAAAATTATATTAATAAACTAGCGGATCCCACAGACCTTGTCCTGTACACACGTGTTAAATTCGAAAAATCGGTCCAGACGTTAGGAGATCACTACCATACGCAGGAGAATTATATATGGACTGTATTGAGAATCTAAAAAATCATCAAAATCGGTCCAGCCATTTAGGAGGTAGTTCAATTGTGAATCTAAACCATACTCAATCAACTCGAATCCACTAGAACACACACAGAAAAATTCATTCAAATCGGTCCAGCTATTTAAGAGGCGTTCACTGTCAAAACACGTACAAAAGAATTATATATAAAAAGACTAGTTGACCCAGCAAACGTTGTATTAACCATATAAAGTAATTAAAATTTTTTGGGGTATAAAAAGTAGATACAACCGATTATCAGACCTACCAAATTTATTACAACAATAATCATTGAATTCAATTGCCATCTTGCAACCCTATAGTTGATTTATGGATGGAACAGAATACTATTAAAATCGCGATACAAAAATAGTTGTAGATCATAGAAGGGCGAAAATTTGAAGTTGTATCTATTTTTTGATGCTGAATAATAAAAACGTAATGTTGTCCAAAAAAATAAAAATAAAAATTTGGGGTTAACCACCACCCTTAACATTAAGGGGGATGAAAAATATATGTTGTCCGATTCTCAGACCTACCCAATATGCACACAAAATTTCATGAGAATCGGTCGAGCCGTTTCGGAGGAGTTCGATTACGTACACCGTGACACGAGAATTTTATAGATAATATATATGTTTGGAAATTGGTTGTACGGTTTATCACTTCTTTGCGGAGGTTGTCAACTAGATCGTAACCAAAGCGGCCCCTTTTTCGCCGTCAAGCAGCTGTAGTGTGTAAGGATTAACTGTGTTTTAGTTTCAAAGGGCGCGGATGCTAGTGAAATGACTGGGCAACATCTTATGTTTCATTCAAAGGCATAAATGCATTTATTTTCTCAAAATTTATTCCTTTAGAAATCTTTTAGATGAAATTTCTAATATACTAGATACTACTACCGCTTTGGAAACAAATGGCGCTCTAAGAGAGAAGAAATCGCGCAAAAAAAATAACGCGCCCAGCATTTGAGCTCTTTATAATAAAATAATTATATGTCTTACTCATATATTCTCATAAAAATATGCAAAACATAAATATTACTAATGGAGAGTACGGGATTATTTTGCGTTTGTATGAAGTACATACATAACTGAATATTTAACTTTTATTCAAATAACCATTAGATTGTTATTATTTGAAACGCTCTGTCTAGAGATTTATGAAGGCAAAATCGACAGCTAAGTTGTTGTCGTTCGTCGGAGTGTTCAGTGATTTTATTTGATTGTTTTGTGAATTGCACCCCTCCCACTCTCAATTCGCTTCAGCAATCGCCTCCACATCCGTAGGGAGAATATAACACGGTCGACCTGCATTACTTCTTGCAATCTCTTCTAAAGTGAACTGCATTGCATGTTTTAGTAGAGGACAATGCTTAACATCTATATAATAGATTAGAGTCCTGCATCGATTATAAATTTTGGAATAAATTAAATTTGTGTAATATATTATTGAATCCCAAAAGTGAGGGATATCACTTAAAATATAATATCCCATTTCCATTAAAATATAACTGCGTTAGTTTAGGGCTATTTAAATTAAAATACAAGGAATATCTCATTAATGTCCAAAAATCAAATAAAAAGATTTAAAAAATAAGATAGTGTCGTGTGGCAATGGCAAGTTTAAAAGTTTAATTCAAGTGTAATTGTATTGTTCCTGAAAAAATAAATTAATTGCTTTAGATTTAATTAGAGAATAAATAGTTTGTATACCTTCGTGTGATTGGACTTCGCATTAGTAGCGCTCTCTGGGTTTCCACGGAAGACCAGCGATGTTTGGGGGCCCATTGGCTTCATTAGACCATAATTAGAATAGTATAACTTTTAAGAACTATAATCAGAATGAATAATGACGTCAGTAAACATTTTTCCTTTCTTTTTTGAAATTATTTAGATTTGAAAGAGCGACATCTCAAGTCAATTTCTTAATATGCTAATAATAGCATGGGGTTGAGCAGGTTATGAAATGTATTGTAGATGAAGGCACAACCTGAGAGTTGAACAAAGCATATAAGATTTTATCAATGATACGTCGCTCGAACGGTTGGCTCAGTTGGAAAGAGCGCTCGCAAAGAACGCGTGAGGTCGCGGGTTCGAGTACCACATCGTTCATACAATTTTGTTTTCAGTTTTATTTTTGTAGGTTTGACTATGTTGTGGTGTTCCAACGCATACATTACTATCTGCAGCTAAAGTAGGTTTGACAACGAAAGAATATTGATTTAAAATTACGATTACATAATATCTATTAAGGTATAGTATATAATAAACTGAGCTATTTTTATAAGACGACTTTATTACGACCAACATATCAATGATATGCAGAAGAAACTGTGATATCTCCTATCACGGACTTCGGGTTCGAGCAATATCCGTCGACAACGACATGTATGCCCAGTGAGGAAGCTGGAGGTCCACTTGCATAAGCTCGCGGGAAGCCCAAATGATGGAAGTTTTGAGGGAAGCGCCTTGTGCCATGTACGATCAAAGGCCTTCGGTATATCCAGGCTAACTGCCAGGCCTTCCCCATGCTTTCGATAGCCGCCGCCCATCCACAGATGGGCGGCGGCGGGATGTTATGTATACCAGAAGATCGCCTGTCGACCGACCATGATGAAAGCTGTCGGTCGTTGATCAACTGATATCTAGGTATACCAAGAGGTGTGAGAATTATGATCATTTCTATGAATTTGTGATAAGCTAAGTTTTATATGCATTTCATTTGATATACTGGCACGAGTACACCCAAGCGGGCGTACTCGTACCAGTATATACGCAATACACACTACAATATAAAGTTGCCGTAATAAAAAAGCTGTTGTTCGTAGGTAGTACGGTATCTAATTGGAGCCAGGAGAGCAGCGGAGACCAATTCCTTAATCTAAGTACAAGTAATATTATAACCATTTTAAAATACTCTATTGATTGAAAAGAGTGACCGTTGAGTTTCTTGTATGTTCTTCTCACGAGCTCAACTTTTTCCGAACATAATATGGTAAATTCTGTAATTTAAAAGAAATATTTGTAGTGACGATTCAAAAGCGCTTAGTTTAAGACTAATTGAATAAAGTTTATTTAACTTTGACTTAATGAGTCATTACCCCAACCAAATATGTACATCTAGTACTAATAAAACAATAATAATAACCCATAGGTACAAAGCTCTTAATACTCCCATAGGATCGAAGCCCATAATCCAAACAGTGATATAAATTAAACTTCAAAGGAAGTGGAATGCCTTTAAAGTACAATAAAATCCATCCGCCGACGGAATAAAACTGTGACGTTATTATTGTCATCATTATTCTAAAGGATTAGCCATAAAACTTGTATAATATACGGCGAGTAATAAGTGACATATTTCTTAATCCGTCAAACAACATCGGGAGACAGAAAAAATACTTAATTTCGTCTGGAATAACAGTGCGTGGGTATGTAGTGACCATGATTTGAGGCAAACGCGGATTTAATTTTATTGTATGTGCCTTAAAGACATTATGTTTGTATTGTAATGGAATCCACTGATATCTAAAAATATAATTAGAAAACATTCTAAGTTCATCATAAGTATATTAATACTTATTTAGTAAAATTATGTCAGACTTTAAAAATCCTATACATATTTAATAATTATTATGTATATATATCTTAATATATATAAATCAAGTGTCCTGATGTCTGTTTCCAGTGAAATCCTAAACGACTGAACTGATTTTAATGGGGATTACTTCTTGGAGTGCGGTTGAGTCCAACTTGAGAGATAGGATAGTTTTTATTTCTATTTGTGACCAATATTTGATTTGTATGGACATATTTTCACTATTATAATCACACAATTATTACAATTATATTTGAAGGTATGTCGTATTTTACATCGCACTAAATTATTATTATTACCGTCCGGACCGTACCAAGTACGACGCCAGACTAATTTACTATTTAGGCTATTAATTTTAATTTTAACTAAGTCAGGAAATCATGGTATCTAACTGAATAATAGGGAGTAAATCAAAAGTGGAATCCGTGCGGATGGCTTCCTAAAATTAAAACGTTGCTTTTTGTGAACGGTGAGCACCCTGCCCTGCGCCCTCCCCGTTGCACGGCTAGGGTTGCCAAGCTTACTCTTAATACTCTATGTATTGTACTTTATATCATGTAGTCGTATAACCTATTTATGCAACTGTTGTGTAATAAGGGGTAATAAAAAATGAATGTGGGTTTAGTATCACATGATTGTTTTAATGCCTAATTATCAAAAGTTGCATACAAGACCTTATCGACACCCATAATATGAATCCTCTATAAAAGACTCTGAAACAATTAGCTTACTGCTAACATTAAAAATGCCAGTCCTAGTAACTATTATATCATCTTACTACACTAATGCCAGTCATGTAATATTGTGCAAACCCATTACCATAACATTACCATAACCATTACCATAACCGACTTCAAAAACTGAAAAGTATCAAATAACTAAAAATTTAATTTAATACACCTCTTATATCTCAAACCTTTACCTTTAATATTAATAAATTACTATTATTTATATGTGCTACCTATTGATAGGTTTTAAGTCGGTGCCAAGCCAAATGTAATAAGTAGGTAATATAATGTAATAGTAATTATATAATCAACGTAGACAATAATTTTCATAAATAATGTTCATAGAATGAAAACTACTGGGTCAAACTATGTAAAATTTTTATGGGACTAAATGGAAACTATTCCGCATCGAAGCAAAGAATAATTACGTAAATCAGATCACAAATCTCAGAGTAATCAGTGTACATACATAAAAAAATACCGATCGAATTGAGAACATCCTAATTCTGAAGTCGGTTAAAAAGAAATGATACTCTTTTTTAGAATTCTGTTCTCTTTATTTACCTCTTTTGAAATCAGATACACTCCATTTCTTCTAATGAAAGTTGGCAACCCTAGTAGCACCCCGCCTCGCCCCGCGCCGACCCCGAGTGGTTCACATTAATTATGTTTAGTTAATAGGCGAACATCAAGGGCTGCTCCGTAGCAATTTTAAGTAACTTAGCTGGAGATAATTTAATTTGACTTGAAGTTAGTGACGGTTAGTGTTGCTAATTGCAATTAACGGGGATTTTGAATGAGTTTTTTGTCAGCCGTGAATGGGATTCGTGTCAGAATAAATTTTGTAAATGTTGTCAATTTGTCTGCAAGGCGTTTGGACACATGATTTACTCATTTCAATGTGAGAGACATATAAATTTGACAATTAATGGATCACGAATCGATAATTCGTTAAAAAAAATATGATTGAAGTAAAATCAAATCATAATCGGTAACAAGACTAGAAGCAACTGGATAAGTCAGCCAATCTTTGGTGTCATTGGTAGAGAGAAAACCTGTAAGGTCCATATCTCTGATCAAGATCATAGACTACTTATTGAGTTGACTTTAAAATACAGCAATACCCTTGTGGATTGTTATCTCTTTTAAGCATATGCTGTTATTCCTGCTAAACCCAGAATTTACCGAAGTCCAATAAGAAAACAAACATTCCTTTTTTATGACAATAAAAGACGAGACCAGCAGGATATTAAGCTGATAGCAATTGATATATGCCGTCCACATAACAATGCAGTGCCGTACAGGATTCTTGAAAAACCCAAAAATTCTAAGCAGCACTACAACTGCGTTCGTCACTTTGAGACACTTTACTTTTACCCAGTAATTTTACTAGCTACGGCGGCCTTCAAACCGAAACATAGATTACTGTGTACATTAGCTTACAAATTGCTTGCTTGCTTATTGCTTCACAGCAGAAATATTATATTATAATATAATTGTCCGTAGTCGGCATCCTGTACAAAGGAGACTTCAACAAATTCTATCACTAGGATTCTTTCGCGTAACTCGGTGGTTATCGTTGATATTCTGGACATGCCCTCAATCAATCCTTACAGTTGAAGAGTGTTTCGATCAAAATACTTGATGTCTCCATACGCGGGTGAAAAGTACAGAAATATCCATTTCATCGGCGAAACATTTTTGTCAATTGAAGAGCGCTAGAGCAAGCAAAATAACAAAGTACCAAAATAGCAAAGTACGGAAGAAGCAGAGAAGAAAGAAAAACATTTATAACCTTGAACTTTCCAGCAAGATTCCAGAAGAGGAATATATTGATTATATTTCAAGAGCTTGACGATTTATAAAATCTAATAAAGCGGTTTGACTAAAGAATATTTATTAGATAATATTTTATTTAAAAAACCATCTCATCCGTAACGAAATCCACTGTCAAGAACATTAACACCTTTAAAACGAAGCTATTTATTCAGTGAAATGATTAAGTTATGTAAATAATCTGTTATGTATAGACGATAAAAAACGTTTGTATTACAGAGCGTTCCGTCATTCACTCGTGTTTTCTTTGCCTAATGAGTCGGCTAACGTTTGTCGTTAGGGTTGTCGCCACGCAAACGCCGCTCGTATTAATACATTAACTTTTATTGCGTTAGCAGGGACGAATCTTAATTTCGGATCTCTGTAGGTTTTATGATGATTTTTATTAACTTATATAACAAAAAACATTTAAGAGAAAAAGACGTTTTGGTACTTTGTAAATATTAAGTCGTAAGCGTGCAATATTTGTACAAATTAAATATTTTTTCAACAAACCAATATTTACACTAAGCACACTTTATTTTTCTACTTCTGCTATACAGTCAGTCGGGAACTCCACTGATTCTTGTAACATGTCGCCAGCCTTTAAGAAATACATTTTTTATAGATGGCAAAATTATTTGTAAGTATCAGAGTCACTGGGCAAATAAGACTTGACATCTTATGTCTCAAGGTGACGAGCGCAGTTCTAATGCCGCTAGATTTTTTGGGTTGTTCAATGATCTTGAGCGGCGCTGCATTGCAATAGGCAGGGCGTATCAATTACCATCATCTGAACGTCCTGCTCATCTCGTTCCTTATTTTCATAAAAAAAACAACCTAATTGTACTTTGAACACGTGTACACATGTAACCAGCTCATTGTTCCATATAATAAAAACATCTAAGTACTTAAAATAATACAAAGATAAAATCAGTTTAGGTTGATTCTCAAAAAATATGAAATTATTTATGTATTTTATTATTTGTACATATTTATTTCTTGATAAATATTATATTCTTTGATAAATATTATTTCGAAAAATTATCTATGTAAAAACATCATCTCATCAAAATAACATAGGGACTTATTACTGATAACTGCTAAAGCTGTGTACGATTATAGTCCGTGTCTGTTATATTTACATTTTTATTTATTTGGAGAAGAATCATCTTAAATCTAGGTAAATAATGCTAAAACAGTTGTTCCTTAGAAATTTCTCACTAATATTTAAAGTTTCTAATGTGACAAGGACAGTTTTAATAACTAATAATTACTGTAAAAGAACATTAAATAAAAAGTCGAATGTTACAGAATTTATGAGCTTCATTTTAGATCATGTATTGCAGTTTTAAATTGTGCTAATTTAATTGTATTGCAATCTTAATCAATATTTTAGTCACTACATATCGAATTATTCAATGTAGTAAAAAAATTTACTACTAAGGTTTGTTACATTGCTTCTCATACTCAGAAATTACATTGGAATGGAATTTATAGCTTCAAAACCTCATCTCATTCTCATCGTTTTTAACTCCACATGTATATGGTCAAGTATGTTGACCAATTTAAATATATTGATTCGTAATCAATGCTGTGTTTGATGAGGCATTCGTGCAACGTTACAGCTGATTGATTTATTTCCGTCTGAATGTTTTATTGTGCCATTAAATGTGCTACCTCACTTATCTCATCGATGGCTACTTAAGTTTATGTGTCCGCCCAACTTATATTTGTTTTACTGCTGCGGTGATAAGCTACACCTCACATTGTTATTAACCGATTTTTATAATACTTATGTTTAGTTTTATTTTATACTAAATAAAGTACCTATACAAGAAAATTTATTCAAAGTTGTACTATCTGGTATTATTTAGAAGAAATTATTTTATAAGATCTATATAATATAATAATTAAATTAATAGGATTTAACTGTATTGTTTCATTTCTATATTATGTTAAACTAGTTGTTCGTGGCTCTTATGCTACTAGTGAACGTAGAGCATATTTATCCCGCTGTTTACATAAATCATATTCACCCTAATAATGAAAAGCATAATATATTATTATCAATAATTATTATTAAATTACTAAATACAGTTAATCTCTAAAGATACATTTTATTCATGTCTGTTAAATGCAATTTAATTTGTGTTTGAGTCTTCCTTATAAATAGTACTCCTGAGGAGTACAACAGGAAATGAAAACTTCATAGAAATTGAGTTATATTGTAATACTTTACGACACAAACACGAAATGAATCTTATTCCAATTTAGAATCGAAATCAATATCCAATTTCGACAACCCTAGAACAAGTCTCTTTCTCATATTACCTATCTTCAAACATCAACATAATTTCATCTTTATCGCAAAACCTTAAGTTCCAAATTGCAATACACAATATGTAATGGATATTATTTCTAAAGTGATCGTTAGAAGTCGTATCTATTTGTATTCGCCGGTTATGAATACACATATCAAATTAAGTGCAGCCGCGGGATTCTATGATTTATTGCAATGTGATACGAGTCAAAATTGTTACAATAAACTTTTATTGATCAAGTATAACAAGCATACGTTTAATAGCTTTATAATTAAGGCCAAAAATATCAGGTTGAAATAGACCGTTTTAGGGAATTGATATTTTGTTCATTTTTATATTATCGTTAAAAATAGTTTAGATCATGGACGTACGAGTCAATTATTAATGGTTTATAGGGATTTGCTTATCATAAGGCTGTGTTATACAGCCTACTAATAACGACAACGAAAGAAAGGTTTCTTAGCTTTCTATCTTTTTTTCTTTGTGTGAAGCCCAGTGAGTGTGTGAAAAAAAAAACCTATTTGTCGTATCACCGCTCTTCGACAACACTATCCTTAAAGCCTGGCCTAGTATCGGAATACTGGGTCTCGAAATCTCGAGCGATTGCCAATTCCGTGGCCATCTGGAGGGCAAAGCCAAATTGGCTTCAAAGAAACTGGGCGTCATTAATAGAGCACGGCAATACTTCAAGCCGGCCCATATTCTAGCGCTGTACAAAGCGCAGGTCCGGCCACACATGGAGTATTGCTGTCATCTCTGGTCTGGCGCACCCCAGTATCAGCTCGATCCATTTGTGTACCCCAGTACTCTGTGAACGGCTGGATCACTTGGCGTTGCGTAGAGACGTCGCTTCATTGTGTGTCTTCTACCGCATTTATCACGGGGAATGTTCCGAAGAGCTGTTTGACCTAATTCCTGCCGCCGAATTCCACCTTCGCACGACACGCCACAAGTTAGGATATCATCCTCACCATCTCGATGTGTGGCGGTCCTCCACAGTGCGGTTTACAATGAGCTTTCTTCCACGTACTACAAAGCTGTGGAATGAACTTCCTTGTGCGGTGTTTCCGGGACGATACAACATGGGTACCTTCAAAAAAAGCGCGTACACCTTAAAGGCCGGCATCGCTCCTGTGATTCCTCTGGTGTTGCAAGAGAATGTGGGCGGCGGTGATCACTTAACACAATGTGACCCGTACGCTTGTTTGTCCTCCTATTCCATAAAAATATAAGCAAGGCGAATTTAAGAGAAGTGAGAACTTTCACTGTTTAGTCCGTACAGGAAACTACACTTACAGAAACCAGAAGATAAGTTTCGAAGAATATCTACATTCCAAATTTTGTAATCTAGACGACTTTTAATTTTAGTGTAACATATTCAAATTATAGACAATAAGTATATGTCAGCATATAATTAGATATTGCTTATGCTACATTACACCAATAATGTCCAATTGGAGAAACGCTAACCCGAGCGAAATAATTAACTACTATCAATTATTATTACTTAGTTTTTCCACTAAAAACTAACGCATGAATAACATTGGTAAAATTTGTCCTTTTTTTTATAAATTCAGTACTAAAATGGTTATTGTTTGTATAAGAAAGAAATTATAAAAATATATAATATTATGGTATAGGCATATCCGAAAATTAACAGCTTTATTATTACGCAGAACTAAATCATATTAAAACTATTTGTTATTTTAAAGTAAGGGAGGGTTCCCTCACTTTTGGGATTAATCATGCAAATCAAATTTGTAGCCAAAATTTATGAACGATGCGGGAATCGAAACCGCGCCTATCGATACAACAATCTGGGAGTTGGAAAAGACATACTTATCAATATTTACGTACCATATATCACTCTGACGATTGTCTCAATTAGTAAGAGCGCTCGAAAAGAACCCGAGAGGTGCGGTTTCGAGGCCCGCATCGTTCATAAATTTTTGTTACAATTTTAATTTATATAATTTTATGACAATATCCATGTTTTACAAAGACAATCATGAGGTGACAACGGACAGAGCATGGAAAATGCAATTAAGAGGAAAAGAACCGCATCTATTTTGCGCCGCATAAGAGACAGAACCAACAGCATCCCTAGTGTGATGTAAACTAGATAGCCCCATACTGCGGCACGCGCAAGTGTTGTTCACCGGCCCGAACAATCTTTTAAAAATGGAGAAACATTAAAAAGCAAAGCATTTTAATAATAATAAGTATTTATTAAAGGCAAAATTACCCAGTATAGGTAGATATTAGGAAACAAATAGGTACAGTGATATTCTGATACATTATATAAAGATAAAATAGAAAAATATACACAAAACTTATAAACTATCTGGAAAGGTTAATAAAACGCTTCCCAGGCGTCTTGGTCTAGGCACCGTCATTTATTTACTATTTTTGTTTTGATGCATAGACAGCCAATATGAAAAAATATTGCTAGGCATCCCGTTACAAACCGTTTGGAGAATAAAGCAACTCTTTTTCTCATTACAGCATAGACTTCAGGCACCCTTGATTCAGCAAACATACCCGAGGCACTGCAGCACCTAGGCAATCCCATCAATATGCGAAAAGCATCATTGTACTGCACGCGCATTGTCGTGTATGACTTTTTGAGAAATTTCGTCCAAAGTTGGCAAGTGTAGAAGCACTAGCAATACGCATCAAACAGTAAGCTAAGGGTCATTGCGATCCATATTTTAAAATTTTAGTTTCCTAAAGAACCTACAATAATCTAATTTATAGTTATTATTATTATTACCAATCACGATAGCTATGTAGATATTTATTTCCTACGCTAAGTAGGTATTACTATGTCGTGGTCTTCCAACGCATACTTATTATCTGCAACTAATGTTGGTTTGACAACAAAAGAATATTGTTTTAAAATTACGATTACATATCTATTTACATTATAGAAAAAATTAAGCAATTTTTAAAAGATGACCTTATACTAGGTAGGTACAGTTTTGGGTAAAGAAGACAACCCTATCGTCATCAGAATAGGTAAGAGTTACGCGATAGAAAGAGAGGCAATTTCTAGGTAGGGTGAATCGACCGGTTTACCGATCAGTGCCTGTTCACGATCACTTTTACGAAAATAGGGAAAAACAACTTTATTGTAGGCAAATAAGCATTAAAGATGGCTGGAATCGCATGTTCTATCTATTCATTTCTCTCAAAGTAGCCATGTCGCCTACAAAATGTGCTCGTTTTCGATCAGTGAGCCGATGAATCTGAGCCGGTGTGCTTGCGTAGATATTATATTAAAATCTTACCGAAAAATTAGTGGGAAGCAACTATTGAATGGTAAGTAAAACATGTTTTTATTACAGTTTATCAATCGGAGGTGTGTTTGTAGTGGTCACGTAATGTAATCTTTCATCTAATGTAACATTTTGCTTGAAAAATTTGTAAATATATTAAAATATAAGGTGATCGCCATGGGGTATAATAAAAAGGTCTTTTTTCGATTCACGATCACCTGATCGTAAACGGGCAGTTTTGGTCAAATCTTTATTAAGCTCTTCTACCTAAATATATGGTGTGGGTGGGATTATTGTCATATGTTCAGGTCTACTTAATGGTACTTTGTTTATATGTCAGATGGCGATCGGCTAAATACAATCACTAACCTGAAAAACCAATGCATTTTAGTTGAAAAATTCTAGTGATCGAGAAACGACCTTTTATCGACTATAGTTTTTCTGCCATATAAAAAACAACATATTATGTGATCGTGGATGAGCCAGTTAGCGTTCAAGTTTATATTTTTGTTATTTGACTATAATTATAGAGATCGGGAATTGATCACTTTACGATCACGTGTAAAGTGGTAAGATTAGAAAATGCTCGGATTGTAACTATGAATAATTTATTCATAATATGATCCTATTTAAATAAGACAGTGATGACGGTGATTGGATACGAGCACAGTCTCAAAATTTTTCGCAAATTTCTACCAATAATTTATTTTAATACCTTTTAATAACAACAGGCTTGACTATAACTAATCCTTTGGTATCTTGGTGTGCGCTGCATGTATTTATTTATGCTCTTTACAGATGGCTTCGACATCAAAAACACAAAAAGACAAGACTAAAAATATAAACAAAAAATTGGTATGCTTTTTATTGTACAAAATATATATTCTCCTTTATATTCCTTGCTATTTATGATTTTCTAATTGCAACTAACAAAATAATTGATTAATAAAATTTCAAAGTAAAAGTTCCATTTGGTTTTTTGTTCCTTTTTATAAACATAACACCTATTAAAAAAGTTTATAAATTTTCTATCCCACAGGTAGGGGTATCAAAAAGACCAATTAGACGACTTTTCTCATACAAGGAGGAAGACCTAAAAAATGCTATTGATTCAATTAAAAACCAATTAATGGGATACAGAGAAGCTTGCCGCTATTACGGTGTTCCATTTGCAACTGTGCATGACCGTCTGAGTGGTAAAGTAGCTGTCAACAAGAAACCGAAAGTAGGCCCGGATCCTGTTTTAGGTGTACAAGGGGAGGAAAAGCTAACTAAATGGATTATTGATATGGCAAAATGTGGCTTCCCTTTGAATAAGCAGGATTTATTAGAAAGCGTCTCAAAAATTATAGCAAAATCTGGTGCCAAAACGCCGTTCAAAGATGGGAAACCAGGAGATACTTGGTACCAAAAATTCTTAAAGCGGCATCCGCAAATTAGCATTCGCGAGCCAGAAGGGATCAATAATGCAAGGGCGGTTTTAACAGAAAAACGCATACGATGTTGGTTCAAGGACCTGCGAGAATTTATAGAATCTATAGATGCAATGGACATATTTCAAGACCCAGATAGAATATTTAATGGTGATGAAACCGGCTTTTCTCTTTCTCCAAAAAGTGGAAAAGTTTTGGGACCGAAAGGGTATAAAAATTTGTACGTCATCAAGAAAAATAATGAAAAAGAAAACATTACAGTTTTGCTGGTGTTTTCCGCAAGTGGACAATTGTGCCCGCCTTTGGTTATATTTCCATATGTGAGGCCGCCAAAGGCATTAGTTGATAATATGCCGGAATCGTGGGTCCTTGGCCGCTCAGAAAGTGGCTGGATGAAAAGTGACGTATTTTACGAGTACATAACCAACGACTTCAACGCTTGGCTAACGAAAAATAAAGTCAAAAGGCCAATTATATTATTTATTGATGGTCATAAATCACACATGACATTTCCCTTAAGTGAATTTTGCCAAGCAAATGGCATAATTCTTTATGCCTTGCCCCCAAATAGCACGCATATGCTACAACCAGCGGATGTGAGTGTATTTAGGCCTCTGAAACAAAACTGGAAAACAACTGTCAAAGAGTGGCAGTCAGATAATATAAACCAAGTGGTGACAAAATTGAACTTTTGTTCTGTTTTAAATAAAACGTTGACAGAAACTCACTTAGCAGATATTATAAGCAATGGGTTCCGAAGATGCGGCTTATATCCTCTCAATGAAGATGCTGTAGATTATACAAAATGTGTTAAAGACACGCAACAAAATGTCGGAAGAGAACGAGTACAACATCAAAATGCATCCGAAAAAACCGCAACTGCAAAAGAGTTTGACGCAGCTATAAAAGTCATCTCAATACTTAAGTCTGAATTGGCCGAACGCAGTATAGAATCAGGACACATTCTTGAAGAAATCGAAAAAGCCAAAACAAAATGCTTACAAAAACGGCGCTCTAAGTCTAAGACGCCTCGAAATTCTGCAGCGTCAAACCAAAGCACTTCTATTATTAATATTACCAACGAGATTTTGGCAGATATAACTCCAGATAACTTAAATTTCGACAACCCAAATACGGTCCTGGATGTTGCCCAACCTAGACAGAACATTCTAATTGATGCTTCAGAATTGTTAACCGACTCCTTGTGTGTCACTGATGAAACTATTACTGAAAATATAAGCTTACATCAGCCAGGCTCATTTATATCACTTAAAAATATATCGGTTATGCCTCTTGAAGAAATTCAGATATCACATATTTCACAGCCGACCCTTGCACAACAACAACAAAGTCCAATGGAATCTGCTGATGACCAATGCTACACGGTCACTGTATTAGCAGATGTCCATAGCCAAAACGATAACCACGCAACCGTCTTAATCAATCAACAGAATGAACCCGATGAAATATTATCTTTCGATGACATTTTCGAAAAACATTTACGCTTCCCGGAGCCACCAGAATGGAAAGATAAAAAACGTAATGCATCCAAATTACCCAGTGCAATATCCTCACAAGCTTGGCGGGAACATTATAAGAAAAAAGACGAAGAAAAAGAGAATCTCGTGTTAGAGAAAAAGAGAAGACAACAGTTGAGAGCAGAAGAAAAGGAAAAGAAAACTGTGGAGAAAAGAAAGAAGAAAAAGAAGACGGTACTGAAAAAAGGAACTAAAAAAGCTGCTGTGCAATGTAGCGAATGCTTGGAAGCATTAATAAGCGATGTTGAGGATGATGCAGAAAAAAACATAGGTTGCGACAACTGTATCCGTTGGTTTCATCTTAAATGTACAGAGATGTGTAACAAATCCTATGTAGAAGCGGCAATCTCAACATACACATGTCCATTTTGCAATAAGTGTGAAACGGAAACCAATCATTGATACAGTTTATTAATTTCAAGCTCTCTAAACTGACCAATTAATAAAGTTTTAGTGCTCAATCTTATATTTGATTTTTTATTAAAAAATATTATTATGTAATTCGACTATTTTTTCTTTCGACTTTTTTGACAATGCAACTTCAACTTTAATTAAATAGCTATAATGTTCTGTTTTCATTAGTTATCAGAGATCGTAAACAGGCGAAAACTTGTGATCGTAATGTAACGGAATCTGATCGTCAACTGAAAAAAACACACTTTTCGATATTTTGTCATTTAACAAATAAACCTACATAGAAACGTACGAAAAAATATATTAAATATGTAGGTTTAAGGTTTCTTTATCGTTAAAAAAATACAATAACGTATAAATGCCTATATTTTATGACTAACGTTAGTTTGAAGATGTCAAATTGACTAACTGATCGTGAACCAGTCGATTCACCCTAAATAAAAATGTAGGTTAGTAGCGCTGTGCGATCTGAATTACACCTTATTGTGTGGCTGCAAGAGTCCCTATTTCTTTAATCGATTTTGCATAGTGAGACTCCTGTACTTGTTCTATTACATTAAATTCTTTGATTTAGTTTTTAAGCCTGATTACTAACACAATATGGATGTATGTTATCTGTTATTTAATAAATTATCATTATATAACATGACGTCGCTCTAAAATTTCAATAACCTAAAAACACCTGAATAATCGAAGTACTAAAAACTTTTAAACGAACTATTAGTCATAATTAAAATGCGACATAACCTTTTGTACAGCGCCCAGCTGTTTTATCCCACGCCCTCATTAGAGGCCGTAATTGACTCCGTACTGAAAAGCGAACACGAGGCCCTGCTCCGACAAACTGTGGGGTGACAACCCTATTTTATCGTACGACCGTTCGATCAGAACACAATATGAGTTAGGGTGTTGTATTATATAGATTCGATGAGCAAAGAGTCTATTAAAATTGACATATTTTGCCTGAAAATATTAAGGTATTTTTACTGAATAATTAGTTACTTATATTATACATATTATATAAGACGAGCCCTTGCAATAGTTTTCAAAAATTCAAATAAGAAATACGAGTAATAATAAAAATACCTATTTTAGACTTACTTCACTCACTTAAACGTGTCTGATCATTTACAAAAAAAATGTATTAATATCTAAAACGAATGGGTATATCTAAAAGACGGACTAAAATTATCTAACATAATAAATCTCAAAAATAAAACCCAAAAACTGCACATACCAAAAAAGAAGAGGACACTGTCAGTAAATTTTCCCAATTTTTCGACCTTTTCAAAGCTGTCATAGTTCATCTAGACGTATAAATGTTCATAGATTTTTATTTGTATATTTAATTCAACAATCTAATGGAGCTTTTCGGTCCCTTTATGTTGACTTTATGGTGATTGATCACCGCGGTCCAGGCTCTCTTGGAACACCAGAGAAATTACAGACGAGTTTTTGGTACCTACCCATAATTATATACTTTAGATATTAATAGCTATTCAAGCGATTTAAATACAAGTTAAAATCGTTTCACTTCTCATAAAACCAATTAACCATTTTTTGAGGACAGTTAAATGGGATGGCAGTGACAGATGTGTGGATGTCACCAAATGTGGCCGGGGGCGGGTTGCTAAGTGTGAGGTTTAATGATTGCCGGGCGGAGAGCGGAGAGCTGAGAGCATGTGTCACGTGTTAGGAGAGTCGAGTCGAAAGTCGCGGGGGACAGCCACCGCGGCGATTGTAATTATCTCATTTTAAAATCTGTGTGGCACAAGTTGGCAGCGATAGCGATAATTTAGATAAATGTTACTTAATTCTACTATTAAGTATCGCTATAATTATTAATTCACTGTGTAAATTGCAAAAGGTCAGAAAAAAAGTGGTATAAAATATTTATATAAGTACTGTTCGATCCGAACGAGTATCAGATTTAATAAACTTGTAAGTGATTAGCCAGAAATTGACACGATTTTAACTAAGCCTAGTGCAATTAGGCTACTGATAACAAGATCATATTTTCTCCCCTAAGTATTATTTACTTTTAGTTATTAATTTTAAAATTAATTATATATCATTAACTATAATTATTATATTAAGTATATAAATGCACACTTCTTCTTGTTGTTTCTCGAAACACGTCTATATTCAAACAAAAATGTAGTATCTTAAAATAAATTCTAATATAGTAGAAATAATGCAATTGACTATAAAATCTTGTAACTATTTAGCTTTTTGTTAAGGAAATACATGTTAACATTGCTACAATTAGCTGCAAGTTTTCTTAATAAAAAATAAAAAACTATACAAGAATAAGATTGTCCGTAAAAACATAAATTTGAAGCTTTTCTCCCAAACGAGCATATATAGATACTAAAACGGCGACCACGGTAACCACTGATTATACTTTACGTCATTACTTAATTTTCAGTTTTAACTTATACTTAAACAGACATTTAACTCACGCGCGGTTTTATTTTGGACCACAGCCACAGCGCGTGCTTTAAGTGAGTGTTAAATTCGGTTATATTTCGAAGAAGAGCGAATGAGGTGACGAGCCATTAAGTAATTAATCTGCTGATGTTTTGTGTCGCTGTTGACGGATCACTGGATCATGTGCGGCACTCCGCATACGTCATTAGTGTCATTCGACTCTTAATTAATTTGTGATATAAAATCATCAAAGCTATTCTTCATGATAGTATTTATAAACTAAGGTAGAAACAATTTTTCGGACGGGTTAGCATAAGCGTATATGTATTATCCGAGTGTTAAACTAAGGTTTTGACATTATATTATGATATGGTAAATTTAACTAGGGCATAAATAGTAGCATTTGCTGGATGTGGAGTATTTTTTTATTTAAGAGGGGGCAAACGAAGAGAGGAAACCGCCCATGGACATTTGCAACTACAGGAGTCCAAAGATTTCCTGCCTTGAATTTGGGAGTTTGCTGTAATCTTGAAGGTCCCTTGATAGAAGTCGTATCTGTTCGAGAAAACTGAAGCCGGTTATTGACTCCACTAACGGATAGAATTTCACAATTTGACGTAATGTCCCGTGGTGGAATTTGGCTGCTGATATTGACCCGAACAACTCTTCCGAGCACTCTCCATTGTAAATGCCGTAGAAGATGCAGACGAGGGGATTATCCCTGCGCCGCGGTATGCCTTAGATCGGCGCGATTATGGCGCGCGCGCAGCGGCCTCTCCATGCGTTTTATTTTACGTGTATTTAAAGATTGCTTATAATTAGGGTGACATGAGAAAATGTATAAGAAAGCTATTGAAACATGCTATAAGACCATGCAAAATATACTATCTTATAAACAAAATGAGGGTCAGAACTTGTTCACGGCGTAGTGTGCCGTACGGCACTTTCGATTTTGGTGTATATAAAAGATCTAGTGCCAAAAGGCACTTCCCAATTTTGGAAAGTTATATTCAAGACATTCTCGGACCAGCGGTGTCGACAGAAAGATCTTCATGGGTTGCTAAGTCAATTATCTCGCGTCCTTTCAAGATGAAGGTCTATACCCTAGAGAATCATAGAATAACAAACTTTACCCACCTGAGTCTCGGTTACATTAAGGAGCTTCGCCATATCAGCTCTCTCTCCAGACGATAAGTACTTCTTCACTTCGAACAGCTTCTCCAGCTCAAAGATCTGCCGACCGGTGAACGTCGTCCTGGCCTTCTTCCGCCTGCCGACCGCAGAGTCCTCACCCTCCTCACTCGTCATGGATCCCTCACCCCCAAGGGGGGAGCGAACGTCATCAGTCGACTTCTTGCGTTTTATTGTTTTCGGGACATCTGTAATTAATAATAAAGATTATCAATGATGGACATTGGTTCCTGATAAGTATGGCAACAAGTAAATCATACAAAGTACGAGTTATTTAAAAAGAGACAAAATTTTTCAGATGATGTGTGCATTGTGCATTATATTAGACCTGTCAGTGGGTTGACTATACGCTTAAACAATACAGCGTTCGTACGGGTCCAGTATAATAATCAATTTTAGGTTATTTTGCGCCTGCCACGATTCTGTAGCGCATCGGGGAAGTTTGTCGAGGCACGGATTAATTGCTTTTATACAACAATGCGAAAACATTGTACGTCCTTGATCCGTAAAATTACAGACTAAACACATGATCGGATTTGGTACGGCCGGACCATCGGACGGTTTTGTGGGCGCCTCGTACCTATTGGTCCGACGCGTCATTCTCCTCTACCAGACTACGCCATAAGGGGCAGCCACATCAGTATTTTGAATTCAATCGCAAACCAATTATATTGTCCTACCATTGTAATAAGATTCAACTATTGATTCAAAGAAATATATAATTTTCATTTTTTTTTGCTGTTACTATTATTTAAATTGTTGTAATGTTTGTAGTTCCTTGTTGACTTTCGACTTGCTGCAATTGTGTAAACTTCTATGTCCGAGATTGGTCGAATAAATAATAAAAAAAATAATATCACACAAACTGTGGCGCAAACTCTCTCCAAATTTAAGCTGTGTACTATTTTATTAGTACTATTCTATGCGATAAGCCCCGTAACAGACAGACTTAAGCCCGAAGAACTCTCAGTACGTAATTATTGTAGTTATCTGCAGAATCGTCTCCAATGAAATGTAGCGTTAATTAATTTCTGTTTACGTGCACATTTCCACCAACCCTTCCTCAGCGCTCGTTAGATTCGATAATAACATTAAATAATCGCCATTAGCCAGCATTACTCTCAATACCAAAGAGTGTCTACCTCTTGGAAGCTGTAAATCAGTCGCTCTGTCGAGCTTCAGACATAACTTCGGCGCATTATAGCGAGTTCTCTTATTTGCGCATAACTAATGGTTTATTAAAATAGTAGTAATTAACGTAGAGTTATTGCTAACACACCTGTTTGTTAAATATAGTTAGGTGTTACTTTGTATTGCATTCAAATCAGAAAACCTCTAAACTGCATATGAAGTCCTGGTACATGTTGCTAGGATAACACATGATTTCAACCGCTATGAAAGGCATTACTATCACCTATCGCTACTATATTATGTACTCCTGGTGTTTATGTAGTAATAGGTCGTACGCATGACGTTACAATGTATTAAGGTATACTCGCGTCATACATAAGACAATCTCTTCTTAAACTATGATCGCCCGGTGCTAAAACACTGTATAATGCTTCCTTTCTCATTTTTTCCCACGTTAAATCTTATAAATTTATGTGCCTCGCTTTTTCCTTTCACTGACTTTAAAATCACAACGATGCTAAAAGAACTTTCCACTTCAAAAACTTACAATACAAAACGCATATTAATAACATTCGTTTATTTAATTTAATTTTTGCTTATACACCTTTGTATTTATAAGACCAAGTTGTGTTCGCCTATAATTGGATCTATATTACGATAGTGATAATTTAAATTATTTCTATGCTTAATTTTTGTATTTATTATGTATATATGTTGGTGAACCATACAAATTCCCAATAATATATATACTATATATATATTTATACTATCTACAGATAGAGATAAATTACTACCTTCTACTGTCAGTAATTAGCTGTCAATAGAATTAGTCTGAAGCTGTCCCAATATACCCAATAAGTCATTCTTATCGCCTTATATTGGGACGCGTGAATTGCAATTTCCATACAAACTTCTATCGCTGGTAAGCTATACGTCTTCCCATTGACAGACAGCGTGTACGGATAAGGTGAGTTCCGTCGCTAAGTTTATTGGGACAGAAAAGTCAACGATAGTTACGATTTTTATCTCAAGTAAGCGATAGACTCAATATTGGGAACGGCCGATGTAAGGACATGAAAATAGAGCTTGTAATATCTTTACGGTCCTTTGGGAGTGTAAATATAATATATATCAGAAATACTATAAATCCTTGCAAATATAGATATTACGTGCATAGTAATGTAATACACAATGTGATCTTGTTACGAACAATGGCGAGCTGATATGAGACAATGCAATTATCGATATGCCACTGTACGCTACGTGAGAATCAGGCTTTATCATACGCTATTATAATTGTAAGGGAGCGAACATATTGATAATGTGTTGAATATGCGTATAACCACATCAATCCCGATGTAGTGTTCAAGTAGATACTCTTGGGCGTCACGGGCTGTTCTGCCTAAAATCGGCGGGCTGTATCAGTCGTCACGCCAGCATTAATGAAGTCATCCGCAGGGCATTTGCCGCTCTTAATATACCAGCTGTTTTAGAGCCAATTACCCGCCGCGACAGCAAGCGTCCTGATGAAATGGCGCTGGTGGCTTGGGCACGGGGAAGGGCACTGGTGTGGAACGCGACTTGCGCCGACACTCAGGCTCCTTCTCATGTCCAATTTACGTCAGTAATACATATTGGTTTCAGGGAGTCTTACATCTTTGTGCCGATTGGTGTCGAAACTCTAGACCCGTGGGGTCCAGAGGAGCGGACAATGTACAAAATACTATCTTCAGCTTTAATACAGCTGCTAGGACCCAAGCACTGACAGCTATTTTGGGCATCAGATCCGCCTAGCTATCCAACACGGCAATGCTGCCAGTATTCTTATTTCTAAAGAGAAGCGTACGGGTCATCTGATCATAAATAGGGCCCTAAATTCTCTTGAAAGGACGGAGCAATCAGAGGATCGGTACCGGTCTTTAAGATGGGTGTTTCCGCTTTTACCCATGCAAGTAGCCGCATTGAAAACCGCACTTTGTATGAACTCCAAACATCTAGAATCTAGATGGTCATCTAGAATCGTGATATTTTAGTATTCCTAAGTCCTATTGCAGATGTCTCCTCTTCGATCAGATGTGCCGTTGCCATTTTAAGGGCGATGAGTCCAGAACGCTGTGAACAGGGTCTTATTGCACTACGCTATGAATGAAGTGGTTTCGTACCTATCTGTTATAATGATGCTTATGCATATCATGCCACTTATCATCAAACAGCTCAAACCGTCCTTCACTCCCATAAAATATTTAATGATTGTCTGTCTCAAATGGCGGTTTGTTACTTATAAATATTTGAGGGTTTCACTTTTTGTATATCAGCTTGTTTGACTTTGTGTTTCCAATATCAGTGAGCTTATATTTATTAAAACTACCCACGATGTATATGCTTTTACAACAAGACCCCAGAAAATGTTCAAAACAGAAGTATGTACTACGATATTCAAAAGAATTGTTAAAAAACGTTTGTGTAAAAAGGTTACTATAACATAAATGACTTTCTTAATGATTCCACAAATTGGGAATGGAACTCAGGCTATTAAATAATAAGTTAAATTGTACAATATTACTTTGTAAACATATTTTTTGATGAAATAAAAGCCCGCCGAGTTAGTTGCGCGCGTTCTTCTCAGGTCTGAGGCATTATTTTTGGAATGGGTGGTAGTTTTTGACTTTCAACAAGTGATGTCATATCCTATTTTGAATAAAAATATTTGAATTTGAAGTAATCTATTTGAAAAGGCATTGACAAGTTGTCTTTATCCAGAGACAAATTCTAAAAATCAATCAAATCAAATCAAAATCACGTTAGTGGTATTCCCTACACCTCGTGTAGGGAATCCAAAAATAATAAACCAAAGTTGTCGAACTTAAAATATACCAAGTTTCCCATATTATAATAGCGCCCTCTCTTGTTTTATTTACAAAAGTATTTAAGAAGTCCAATAGGAGGATAGTAAGTAACCCTTTGAGTGCGAGTTCGTCTTGCAATTTACTGCATTTTTTCTAGAAAACGGCGTATTGTCGACGATTGTGGTAGTTTATCAGATAATTTTCATACGATTATGATTAATAATATAAGATAAGAACAATCGCTACTCTCGCCGCTCCGCTCATGCCTGTGTCCGAGCCAGAAAGCTTACTCTGCTTTTTTGAGATTCACACGTCGCTTAGGGTATTAATTACATTTCCAAGAATATGCTGTAATTAATACCGTTTCTGAAACAGCATTTACATTTATAATTCTTCCGCAACTGTCGCTAGCACTTTTATAAAATTACGGCTTAGTAGCCATACGATATATTTATATTATCAATTAGATCACTTGAACGGATATTGTTGTATAAACGATGTGTTTATAAAATTTCCAATATTGACTACGAATATATTAGTTTGGATTATTTTGGTCATTTTCGATAGGTACGGTGTATTAACACTGACCTGTATAAATACCACAGGACAGGCTATTTCACATGTTTGACAGCAAATGTTTTGTGCCTTTTTGAAGCGCCACTCGCGAGCGTCCAGAGAACTAATTTTGACGTATAATACAAATGGTTGCGAGGGAACGTACAAAACTGTGAAGTATTTTTGCATTTTGAATTATTTTCGTTCGTTTTGCGTGTTATTTATACTTCAAGAATCAACGTATTAAAGTACACATTTTTTTTATAAATTGTTTCACACCATCTATCGATGTTTGCTGAGGTTGTCATCACTTGATTTAGTACCACAGTCTCTCAGACAGAGCCAAAATGGAGAATAGCAAACAGGAACAAAAGCACTTTGACAGCCGCCAATTCAGTGGTATATAGAAGAGGTTAGTGGTGTATTAAACTCATATATAATATTTATTTAGATTTAATAAACTGCACTACAGTTGAAACTAAAGAACAATGGCGAAGTTTCATACTACTAAATATTTGAAATTGAATGGTAGCGTCTCAAGAACTGACGTGTACTAATTAATTCTCTATAATTTTCTGCATCTACTGACATAATTCATTTTTAATTTAGAACCGGGATAATGGAGAAATAAATGATTATTTTGTTTGAGTTTTTAGGTTAGGTTTTTCTGTTTATTACTTTAGCGTTCTAACTATAGTATACTTATCTATTATATTCTAACTAACATGTTCCAACAACAATAACACTGAATAACACGAATTCCAAAAATCTTTAAGGATAGGAACTAGTAACCATAGGCAAATAGTTAATTAATACCTAATTACTAAACTGTCTACGGTCAACAACTCTGAGTATTATATTATGATAAAATGGAAACTTGTTACTTGATGCAATGGTAATAACAGTTTATTTTCAACAAACCAGAGTTGGTTGTCCATAGCTTTATAATTTTATAAGAGGGAAGTCAAATGCGCAATCCATAGTCGTAGGTAGGTACTTCTAAAGTATACCTAACCTACGCCCGATTTTAAGGCGCGGGTCGACTTTTAAACTAAGTACTTCCATGTTTATAATCTTAAAATACTGGTAAAATAAGCACCTAGTTTCCTAATGTATTTTTCTCAATCCAAGTTCTTATTTTGTAGAAGTAGGTAGCAGTAAATTAAACAAGCAAAATATTTTATTTTGTTCATTGTTATATAAACAGCGTACGTTAGACCAAATCGTGGGGCATATCATAGTCCGGTAATGGAGAGCAGAAGTAGTTCAAAATGAGGTTCAGAGTTTAAAACGAGAGAAAGATATTATTAAAGTCCAAAACCAAGCCAGGTAAAATAGAAACTACTTATTAATATACAGAAAGCACAAAACAACACAACAGCGGTATCTATAATTGATAGGTATTATTAGTATTAGGCATAGGTGACAGGTATAGATACTCATTGATCATTCGCTCATCGCTGTCAGTCATATTGACAGATAGCTTTCCTTGATGTAATCTAAAATGGATATGATTTCATAGTTGTGACAGCATATAATGTGAAAATGAAATAAATATTTTATTTATTTCCCCGGTTCCTTTTGCAATACAATTTTATCTAACAGTGAAGTTTTTTTTTGTAACTATCCTAACCTTAGACGGTTATTCCTATAATCAGGTAAAATTTCGCCATTGTTCTTTGATTGGGTATATGAGCAACAAAACCCTATATAAAAATATAAGAACCAAAAAAACTTAATATGTACCAAACAATGATACCCAACTAAACAAATTATAAGGGTTAAAATGTAAATCATGTTAAAACTTCAAATTGTATTCAATAACTTTGACACTTTCATTATCAAATGTCAACAAATATTATGCTGTTATCATATTATACTCAGCGTGCAAGACAGATCTGATGCAGAAAGTAGCTTCGTAGTTATATTTTTATTTAATCCAAAACTCCCTATCTCATACTATCAGTGCAAATTATTTGTTTATAATTTCATATTAAAATTTATTTATTTTTAACTCCTCTCCTCACTTCTGGGATAACATATACAAACTTAATTTGCTCCAGAATTTATGGACGATGCGGAAACCCGCGCCTCTCGACTTTCGTCCGAGCGCTCTTACCAAGTGAGCCAACCGCTCCATTGACGAATCGACCGAAATATTGGTATGTATTGTCCAACTCTCATTTGGCTTCATCTACAGGATCTACTTTACAGCCGATAATCTGCTCGATACCAATAATTGCATGTCAGGAAATTGAAAATGTCGCTCTTACGCTTCTTGTCGCTATAAACAGTTGTTAGTTTTGGGTGATATCTATATAATAAACCCGCGACTCTGAACCTTCGTTCGAATCCCGCATCGTCTCTGAATTTTGCTACAAATATATACACACCAAGACTCTGTGAACAATGATAGCCTACGACAAAACCAATATGACTTTCTCGATGAAAGTCTTTTAAATTTACGAAGTTATAATCACAAGGTACTAGTTGATATTTATGTCGACTAGACTCTTAAATACTTCAAACCCGAGCTTCCTAAACGATCTTAAAATCCTTCGCGGAAGCCATCAAACCCATATTGTTTATGCAACAACCGCGCTACTCAAGAAAGAGACGCTTGTATTTCCGCTGTTGCGCTAAAACCAGCTGTCATCTACCACGGAGGAGATTATCCGTCGATGTGTTTTTATTTCGTTGTTTTCTTAAAACCGCGCGTAAATTAAGTGTCGTTTTATTGACATTAACGTCTAGCCGTCTGTTAATTTTCGTGTTGATTGTCGAAAGAATGATTTGTTTATAGTTCTCTATCAAAGTGTTGGATAATCGTAAAGCTGGGTTTAAGTGTTTGGCGAGCTCTTTTCATTTCTATCGCAGTAAATTGTCTGTCGGTATGTCGGTGTATATAGAAAATAACGAGCTAACATTCAAAAAAGAATTAACTCAACGTCGAAATTATATAAGAATCGGTCGGCCGGTCAATTATATAACAAAACAGAATATAAATAATATTATAATAAGATAGAAAATTATAGAACCTACATTTATTTTATAGATTTAACTTTATTAATTAATTTATAATCATAACTAGCTGTTTGACATATAAATTTTTTTAGACCGTTTCTTGGACATTGCAACATTACTTTATTTTTATAAAAAAAGATTTTATCTAAAATAACGTAGCCTCAGTTACTCCTTATTACATCAGCTACCTACCAGTAAAAGTCCCGTCAAAATCGGTCCAGCCATTTCAGAGAAGAGCCGGAACAAACAGACAGACAGACAGACAGAAATTGCAAAAAATATTATTTTGGTGCATCTACCGTTTACATATTCATATAAATGTTATTTCAATATTACAAACACACACTCCAATTTTATTTATATGTGTAGAATAGATATCAATTGACACGCTTTAGTAGAAAAAAGTGGTAAATTATTGCAAAAGTTAGCAAATACATAAATAAGCTTATCTTTTTCTTTTTAACAAGAACCAAAAATAGTTGCTACGCAGAACTGATTGAAAATAAAAGCAGCTCTGCGTAGCACGCGGTCAAATGGTTCGAACTGATAAATCCATATGTAGCCGGCGTGAAGTATTGCCATGCTCTATTTATGACACCCAGATTCTTCTACATTTTTCGAAACCACTTGGCTTTGCTTTACAGTGTTAAGAATTCTTCGTCGGTACAACGATTGACAAAAACATAGTTGAAACAGAAAACAGTTTAAAATAAATCATGTGAGCCTTGAAAGGGCTGTACTCGGAGTATCCCTGCGAGATCTAATCAGTAATGAGGAGATCCGCAGGAGAACCAAAGTCACCGACATAGGCCAAATGATTGCGAAACTGAAGTGGCAGTGGGCAGGGCACATAGTTCGACGGACAGATGTCCGGTGAGGCAGAAAACTCCTCGAATAGCGATCACGTCCTGAAGACGCAGTGTTGGTAGGCCCCCCACAAGATGGACCGACGATCTGGTCAAGATCGCTGGAATACGTTGTACGAGGGCAGCGCAGGACCGGTCGTCGTGTAGACCTTTGGTTTGGAGGTCTTTTTCCAGCAGTGGACGTCTTCCGGCTGATGATGATGAGCCTTGAGCTCTTTCTTTGATTGAGGCGACACTAAATGCCAGTGAACCTTAAGGGATATGCGTTCATTGAACGGCTAAGTTCAAAATAATTCTGGACTGGCAACCAACAAGTAATACTTAAGGGTATGTGTCACAGGATAAAGTAGTGTTCATACCTCCAATTGCTATATTTTCACCATATAACTTGTCTAAAAAACCTTGTTTGTGTGTTTTCTGCTTAGCGTTCACCCTAACAAGAGTTGATATTAGAATCTTCTAGATCGGTACGACCTGTTAGTTCTAGATCAATCTTATTTATCATCGATCCATCACCCTTGATATAGCTCATTACATCGTTAACCGCTTCACTTAACAACGCGCCTCTCTCTATTCTTTTTATTTCAACCGCAACTTAATGTCGCTGTTAATTGCCAATGTTGCCTTTGATGTATTTAAATTTTAGTGTCGATGCTTCGTGAGTAAGTTATGCTTTTAGGGCTCCGAAGCACTAAAAAAGGAAACCTTTTTCGTTGTCTTATTTTCCATCTTATATGACCGTTGGCGTTCTCAGGAACTAAAATAAAATACTGTAGTCCCTTTTTGATCTAGAATCATATCATCAAACAACAGCGCGTTTTGCGAGAAATTGTTTGCCTCGCACATCACTTTGTGGAGTCAATCATCAACCGGTTGCAGTTTTTCTGAACCGATACAACGAGACGACCCCTGGTGTTATGAATGTCCATGTGCGGTTGCCTCATGACTTTTCATCATCCCCCTCTTATTAAGAAACATAAACGAGTAAGAAGGTCTCGCAGGAGTAGTGAAGGAAAAAATCCGAACATTGTTTTTGTAGAAACAACAACAATTTAGTAGAAATATTCAACGGTGAATGATATGATTATCTTTTCATAAAGCAGGAGATACTGAACACGAAGGTAGGTCGACGTATCAAAAAATATCAACTTACTCACCAGTAGGAGGCACTTTTGCACAGGAAGCCGCGTAGATTATGGGTACCACAACGACTTCTATTTCTGCCGGGAAGCAATCATGTGGAAACATTACTGTGTTTCGGTTTGAAAGGCACCGTAGCTAGTGAAATTACTGGGCAAATGAGCCTTAACACCTTATGTCTCAAGATGACGAGCGCAATTGTAGTGCCGCTCAGAATTTTTGGGTTTTTCAAGAACCCTGCACTGCATTGTAATGGGTACGGCGTACCATTTACCAACAGCTGAACGTCCTGCTCGTCTCGTACCTTATTTTAATAAAAAAAACTATTCCTTATAGTGTGGCTTTTTAATATCAACAGTCCGCTAGTAGGGCTTGCAAACCCGCAGTCTATGTCAAAATTGTCGATCCCACGAGATCTCAGAATTGACGGGCTCCCGCAAGTAGTAATCAATATAGTGTGAGAGATGTGGTCTCTGCCTACCTGACCGGCCTACCCCTATAATGATTATCATTATAATGTACGTATTCGAAAGTAAATATTATTGAGTAATAATATGTTTTATGTAAATTGTAAAGATGTTATGAGATCAAACTACTTAGAGATCAAATCAAATTAATGTAAGACATCAAAAGATTGGAATTAAAAAACTCAGTTAGTTTCATCACCAACATGCCACTGACAATGTTTACGCTGAACATAACATGTTCAGGCTTTCATCTGGCAAACTACTTCTTCTGTTTCTCTGTAATCCTGCAAATCCCGCGGGATCTTGCACTCGTAACGGAATTCCAATACCGAGATCCGCTATACCGAGATTGAAAGCTCTACTCGCTAATGACTTCCAGTAATTCCGTGATCCTGATGTTTGACACAACGTAAAAAATTATAAAATGAATAGTAAAATGTCAAATTCAATACTCAAATGTCAATAGTAAAAATCGTATGTCAGGACCATTATAGATATAGAATAGGTATACTAGCCTATAGACACAGTAGACATTTTATGTACTTCTGTGCTATAGACGTATAAAGCGTGTAATAGAGAACAGCTCTAACGGAGATTTTGTAAGTCTATTGTCAGGCTCAAAACCATGGCCAATGAAAATCCGTAATCTCTACCTACCCTACGAGACAGCAATTTTGTATGTATGTTTATATTATGATAAATATATTATACTTAACAAGTTATTATTTTTTAAAGTGATAACCCTAACTTCTGTGATTAATTACACAAATTAAATTTGAAACAAAAATTTATGCACGTTGCGGGATCTTCGAATGAAATGCAAATCGTTCTCAAAACTATGAAATTTTTTAAAGTTATAAATTAAGTTTCCTTGAATAATATGCTAGCGCTGTGGTTTACGATCTTTTCCTAGTGGGAACATTTTTACTAAAATTGAAGACAAACACATATGCAATTTGTTAGGATTCCGGGAATCATAAAAAGATTGGTACAAATAAAAATAGTATTTATTATCTATGTAAATAGCTGAACAACAGCAGTTCCATCGAATGCGAAAATCTAATAAATTATAATATCTAGCTTTATTTATCACAATCCAGAAATATTTTTTTTCTTTTATTTGGAAAATAAACAGCTATATATTTTACATAGTTTTAGCCTTAATTTAGAAAAATACAATAAGCCAGCAAAGTTTTCACAAACGTGTAGATTCATAATTGGTAGGAGATGTATTACTCGATCGGGTACAACTCGGCTCGCATACAACACTAAAGTTATAATTAAAGGTAAGGGTTGCAGCTGCAATCAGGGAACGAGTTAGACACATTTCCTGATTTCAGATACAAGCTTCCCGTACTTTTGAAAGAATATTGATATGTTGGTATTTATTGTTATACCTATCGCATGACCTTTGGAGAAATTTATTTCTGCAGTAGTTACGATTAACTTGTGGACGATGAAAGATGAAATGTAGGTATGTATCACACGGATGACAATATAGTCCTTTCAAGGCAAAATTGTCATTGAGTTGAGGTATATGTGGACATGAATGACGTCATAAGGTAAATACGGATAATATGAGAAGTGTTCAAGCTCGGTGAGTGTTTGGTGAGTGATGTATCATACACGGTACGGACGGCGCGGCCGGGGGACCAGAGGAAGATTAAAGCGATCGCGTGCGCTTCGTCGAGTGCCCACCAATATAGATTGAAGTAAGGCTGCGAGCTGAGAGCAGTGGAGAGTTAGAGGCAGCGATTTGAATTGGCGTAATCCAATGACTTCTATACATAAAGACAAATCATGTTGCATAAAAATCAATCCGAAATATGGAACATTCCGCAATCATAAAAGCTTCGATTGCTATATCTATACATTGCCGCATTTCCCCCAATTGTTTAAAATATTCTTAGTTAATAAGCAACCATGAAAAAAGAATGCAGTTGAGGTTACGTATGTTGAATTTAGAACCAGATTCAGACAATGACAGGTGACACACGACTAAGGAGAAAAGTGTGTTTACATTGTCTTTAAGCACACTTTTGCCGTTCCACTATCTGACTGCGAATGAAAAGTCCTTATACATAATTTGTGTAGAGAACGTCATTGGCGTAAACATAATATATCGATTATATAGCGCGATGTATAGATGCAATCGCTGCGTCTAGGTCTGATTCGGCCTGATCGGTTGGGCTTTTAACAAACATTTGAGTACTATGTAGGGTTGCATGGAGGCATAAGAGACGGCTGCACACATCATCTGGAGTACATTTTATGTTTACACACCCAACCAAACACCCCAGGTGTCACCGAGGACACTCACAGAGTCATCATTACAAAGTTAATGTGTGACAACAGAGATTTAATTCGTTACCTTGATGAGTAGTGGGGCCCAGAGTAATTAAAAAGGAGTTGTTTCGATTTTCAACGGAGAGAAGGACCAGACTGGGTGAGAGTAGCTAGTAACCGAATAACGTGGAAGTCCTTAGAGTGGAGGCCTTTGCCGAAAGATAAATTATTAGATAAGTTATTTTAAGTTTAATTTATAAGAAAAATTAGTAGTAATAATAAAGTCTTATTTTATTTTATTTTTTAATGGCTTAAGCTCTATTTCATATCTCTGTGTATTTCTGGTTCTGTGAATTCAGACTTCAAATAGGTCCGGGGACTGCTGTTATCGGAACTAAAATTGTCATCGCAACAAACCTGTTCATCACGAAAACGCGTTCTCATATTCTACTAAATGAAAAAGAACAGATATGGCATCCACCTAATGTCTGGACCTCGCAGCTTGGGTGTTTTGAATAAAGGAAGAGCGTTAAATGCGTTCCAGGAGGAAATTTAAAGCGTCCCTTAGGAAGACTGAAAAACTAGTTCCAAAGAATGCATAAGTGTGTAAATAGTGAACGAATATACTTTGAAAAAATATCAAAACCATAATATGTGCCCTTGCTAATGAGAATCAAGAAACTGTATGGCCTAAGTAAATTGAAGCAGCATATAGAATTAACTATGCGTGAATTAGGGCCCACATGTGACGCATACGTACCCGCTTCGCTTATGCAACATAGTGCAGGCCGAACTTGATTCGCATTAACACTAACATTTGATCCTCTTTAAGACAAGTAAGTATCTAAAAATATACTTAATGGATTGATTTCTTTATTGCATTTTCTTGTTAAATGTCATTGTATATATACTATGACTAATTATATTTTTATTTAGGTTTAATTTTGTCGTCACCAATTAGTGTAATAGTGTTACCCCCGACTTCGTCTGCGAATCTACATAAATGACTCAGCTAATAAAAATCTTTGTTTCTTAAAACTTTAAAAACTTTATATTAAATGAAGATATCGCAATATTTTTTAGATAACAATAACAATAACAATAACAGGCTCTTTTGCACAGGATGCCGGCTAGATTATGGGTACCACAATGGCGCGTATTTTTGCCGTGAAGCAGTAATGTGTAAGCATTATTGTGTTTCGGTCTGTAGGGCGCCGTAGCTAGTGAAATTACAGAGCAAATGAGACTTTACATCTTAGGTCTCAAGGTGACAAACGATATTGTGTTGCCGCTCGGATTTTCGGGTTTTTCAAGAATACTGAGCGGCATTTCATTGTAATGGGCAGGGCGTATCTATTACCATCAGCTGAACGTTCTGCTCGTCTCGTCTCTTATTGTCATAAAAGAAAAAGAAAAAAGGTAAAACTGAATAGACTCAATTTAAATCCATCCATTAGTTTTAACGTGATGTGCGCACAAATGAAATCTCTACCATTTTATTTAAATAGATATTTACATAGATTACGAGATATGGATTAATCATATTATTAATGGAGCATATCCTTTGTGTTAATCCAGCTATTAAACTATGTGTCTGTCTAATTTCATTGAGATTCATTTTGTCGTTTTGGTGTGATTGAGAAACAAAAACTTACTACTGTGTAGCTCTGAAGAGTTTACGGCCGCTTTCTATATTCAATAGCGACCTAAATTTGCGATCTGATATTGACGTTTTAATCCGTTTTCCGATCTTAGCATTTCAATATTATGTTATGTAGTGACCCATATTATATTATATAGCCAGGAGTTTGTGACCCTAGCTTCCGAGCTAGAGTTCTAGTGGATACAATAATTTATATGATGAATATGGATGTTTGATTCCGAGTCGTGGATGTTTAAGTAAGTATATTGTATTAAATACATCGTTGTCTATCTCTTTTGGGACAAGTAATTTGTATAAAAGTGTGGCAATCGGTGATCTATTTTCCAATCTATCTTATGTTGGACGGAATTTTACTTACTGATATTTGTATTTAAGTAGATAAGTGTTTAAGGATTTGGAAATAACATTAAATTGCAGGTTTAAATTAGATTATTTTAATTAGATGCATTATATTATATGTGCCGTAGTACATATTAAATAGTACGTATTCTAGAGAAGCTATTCCGTATAAATTATAGGGCACAAATTGATGAGAGCGGGCATTTTGAAATTTAAAATTACAAACAGCGATGACAACGTGACCGGTTAAATCGATAAAATATAATTTAACTCAGCATTTTGATAATTATATGCTGAGATTAGTGGTAAAAGGTTTTACTTTTGCTTGTATTTTGAGAGTTTTTAAACAGGTAATACACTCGAAAGTATGTTTAAAACAAAACAGAGCAATAAATACGTGTTATTGCTACAAACGCTTAGCATAGACTGAATGAGTTGATTACAACTGACCACAACTACAGTTACAATCAAGGTGAGACGTCTAGTACTACTAAATGGCGAAACACATGATTGGATTTGGTACGGCAGAACCATCAGCCGTGGTCTGATAACGGACCACATTCGATGGTTGTCGCATGGTCCATCGCCGCACAAATGTTATTATGATTATTAGAGATCCTTGTCCCAAAGAGCTGTTTCACCTAATTCCTGATACCGAATTCCACCTTCGCAGGACACGCAACAAATTAGTACATTATCCCCACCATCTGGAAGTGAGGCGGTCCTCCACAGTTCGGTTTCAAAAAACTATCTTGCACGTACTACAAAGCTGTGGAATGATCTTCCTAGTGCGGTGTATCCGGGATGTTATGACATGTGTACCTTCAAAAAAATGGCGTACGTCCTCCTTTTCCATAAAAAATAAGATGTGCCGAGTGTAGATTTAACCGAATACGAATGTTCGTGTATATGTAATACGTTTGGCCGAATCATTCGGTTGAATTCTGAACGGTAAACAGGGTTTTACGCGTCGTTACGGCGCTCTGCAAGAGCGGGGTGGCGTCTGCCACCGCCTCCTCCTGCAGACCATTGAACGAATTGAATTGAATTGAAACTCACACAATTACGTCACAATACAGTAAACTATAACTGCATAAAATAAAGAGTATTATTGATGTTGAATCTAGGTCGATATTAGAATGTGCTTTGTCAGTTATTTTGTCATACGCTCAACGAGTGATTGGTTCTCGGCATGACATATTGTCAATGTTCGTCAGATATGTGGACGATGTATGCGTTAAGTATGAGGGGATCAGTCATAATAAACAAAATGGATTTTTGAATTATACATATTAGCTAGATTAATGTATACCTTAAAAAAAAGACGTGCACTTTTCTAAAAGTACAGCAACGCTTTTGTAGCACCAGAGTAAATAATAAATTAATTGTCACTAGAATATTCATTAAGAATCACAAAAAATTGCACACAAAACTTAGAAACAAAATTGATATGGTTAAAAAGAAAAATGTAGAGAGACTTATTGTAAGAACACTGAATATAATTTTATGTATGAAATATTTATATGACGTACTTTATTACAAATTTATATTCCATGAAAAATCGTGGGTAAATTTAGTTTTTGACAAGATGAGTAAATCAAGCAGTCTTTTCTTGCATGCATACAAGTACTTACAAACTCTTGTTTTCTAATGAATCGTGTGTTTTTTAAGGAATTAAATGTCATCGAACAAAATCGTATTGCCATCGGGCCAAATAAATACTCCTGGTACAAATTAATACAACGCTTTTAAAATGCATCGTGAATTTCTAATTGGATAAACAGAAATCATAAATTTTAAAATTGAGGTGATCACATTTGAGATGTCTTGTTAGGTATCAGTAGTAATCATTTCCATGTCTCTAATTGAACAGCTTTTATCCATAATCTTTATGACTCTTGTCTTGTAGAAATCTAAATCAAAATAGCGTAGAATAAGAAAGGCACTAGCACGTACACATTTTTTATATAGGAAAAGTAGAAAGAGTCGAAAAATAAAGTGAACATTACCGAAAAACAAAAAAATACAGCAGAATACCATCCCACAAAGAGATAAAATGAAAATTTAAGTCTGTTTGTAACTTAATAAAATATTTTAGGTTTATAATAATATTATGTTAGTTAAACGTGCTACCCTGTATGCATAATGCCATCCCTCTTATAAATATGTTTTTTAGTATTTTTCAGTAATTAGTGTACTTACACGTGAAAAGTGATTCCACTACCCTTGGGATGATGATGCTTAGGATTCCTATACCACTTCACAACATAAATGAAGGCGTTTTTTATTGAAAAATCCTTGTAACGTTTGTTCTAAACATCTAGTCTGACAGGGATTCAATCGCGCTCACTCGCCTGAACCGAACTGACCCGCGTGCCGGGACAGTTTGTAAGCCCTGCCCACTACGGTATAGTTTTAATTGCACTATTTTAAAACGTCAGAAGTTGTTCCATGTTTTAAATGCCTTCACTGTTGCAGCCTTACAAATCAACCTTCAATTTCGGGTATATGTTACATATACATACAAATCAACCTTCAACTTCGGGTATACATACAAAACAAACACAGCAAACATTAGAGAACACGTTAACGACGAAATAGAATACTGAGTGTTCTTAAAATTGTTTTGTTATTTGTGAAAAATTGTAAAAGTTTATATGATTAAAATTTTATTTGAATTGTTATTAGATTTGGTATAAAACACAATGATTCCTTCATTTACAAAACATTATGTACTCATACAACTATCGGAATAACCACACATATTATAGTTATCCTGACTATTTAATAAAATGTTATATTTTGAAATATTAACAAAAATTTTAATATTCATGACAACATGAAAAATATTCGGCGAATCTCTAATTATTACCGCCCGTACCGAGGACGATGCTGGACCTATTGGTGTGAGCATCTACCGTACCGGCCCGGCGTACCAAATCCAACCATATGTTTAGGCTATTAGCCTAAATATTGTAGGCTTGTCAACTAAATAGGTATTGCCGTCGCGACAATCCGGACAGGCTCACGATGCCAACTTCAGCTGCAAGCTCAATTAATGTCGCGCCTTCAACAGCAGCTTAACCATGTCAGTGTAATTCGCGTGTCAACTTGACTCGGTAATACTGGGAGTTAGACGCGCCACTCTTACTTATAATCCGTCCATTTATTATATCTTGCATATACAAATTTATGTGTATTTAGGTTCGTGTTTAATGCGCCGGTATAGCATCGACTGAGATTATTATCGATTAAGATTCCGCTATGATTACTTACGATTTTAGCTGCCGAATAAGTTATAAATTAATCGCTCGGAGTTTCCCTGCGAGATAGTAGAATAGCCAAAGTGACCAACATAGCACGGATTATTGTGTCTGTTTCAGTGGCAGTGGGTAGGGCACATAGTTCGAAGTACAGAAGGCCGTTGGGGCAGTAAAATTCGCGAATGACGACCACGTACCGAAACGCGTTTTGTTGGTAGGCCCCCCACAAGGTGGATCGCCTGAATACAGTGGGAGGCTCTAGTGCCACTCAGAATTTTTGGGTATTTCAATAATCTTGTGCGGCACGGCATTGCCGCAAAAGCAATTACTGCTATTTATTTATTAAAGCAAATCTCTTTCTTCTTTCGCACTGCGGTCGTTTTGTCTCTTCTTCTCTCTCCCTCAAGTGGCTCTTGCTGATGTTTTTCTGTGATAGCTCGCAAGACGTTTGATCTCATTCCTAGGCTAAGTTCCCATCCCTACTCTATGTTTTAGGTACTTCATGGGACTGCCAATCTTTTCAATGAGGATTGATAAAGGTATGGACATATTTATTTTTTGTGGAATATGTAATTATATCTAATATATGAATAAATATGGATTATAAAACATGAATTTTCTCTATCTAAATAACTTAATTGATGTTTTTTTTTATTAACAAGAACTTCATAAAAGCTTGTTTTTAAATATTTTATTTTTCTTTTAATTTTATTTCGATTGTAGAAAGAACAATATTGCAATAAAGTAGGTATCAATTAAACAAAATTTATCTGTTTCGTTTCATAGCTTCGTTTCTCTGCCATTCGTTATATTTATTTGATCTATAGGTATATGTATGGTCTATATATTTGGTCTTACAGGTATGTACTTTAAAAAAAACTTAGTATAGAAATTTGCAAGTATTGCAACTAGTGAACATCTTACCTTATAACGGGCTTAATACAAAGATTTACATTGATATCCAATTAACAATATATTATGAACCTTAAAGATGATAATAATTCAGCACAAATTGAACTGTTACATCGAGTACTTATACGACCTTTTAATATTGTTGCAACTTGCTAATGGAACTGTTAAGCTGAATATACATAAGACATTTATTATTGAAATCTATTAGAGCGTTTGGGGCTATTCGAAGCTTGTGAGCTCATACTTGACAAGACCGTGTCGGTGATTTAATTCAATGTTACTTAATATTGAAATCCAAATATCAGAAATCCATAGCACTAACTATACAGGGTGTCCCGTAATCAGTGGACCAACGGGATACCCGTGATAGGGGTGGTCATCATCTCTCGAAAACACCAAATTTTACTGTTCTAGGGCCAGTAGTTCAAAAGATATGATTTTTTAAGCATTATTTTGAAAATTCTACCCTTATCAACACAAAAGTTGAAAAAAAATATTTTTTATTTTTATTTTGCCCTGTTTCTTAACTTAAGGTGGCTGAGGAAACATGTGTCTTCACAATTAAATCCATTTTTGTGAATAAATATTGCCAAATTAAAAATTAAAAACCAAAACATGCGCAAATATCAAATAACTAAATTTGCAACGTGATGTTTGAAGCAAGCTAGTGCAAAAAAAATGTATGACAGCCTTGCGGACCATTATTTAAAAAACATCTGCAGTTCATACTGATTCCAAAAAGGTATAACAATATTACATTTTACAAAAAAAATAACTTAATAACCAATTTTAGACTCCAATTGCGAGAAACATTTAAGCGCTATCTATTCTGAGAATTATTTTGTTATCGAGAGAGAGATAACACAATATGCTATCTCTTTCTCGCTCAGGTACCTTTTTCGTTTACGGGGTCCTATTGGCCGACGCCTATGATCCCCACACCCTAATTTTTCAAATTATTCTTAGTTTCATCAGAGACTTGCTCATAGCTCGTAGCTGCACACGTGTTTTTTACTTCGCTACCATTACGACTCTTTTTTTTGGTGACTGACGCTTGAATTGGACCTTGTTTGTCTTTGTGATTTGGATACTGTTTGCCCGGATTTTATAAAATGCCTAATACCTATACTCCTCGTGAATATGCTGAGATGTATTTTATTTACGGTCTGTGTAATGCAAACGCTCGGCAAGCAGCCCGTACGTATCGTGAGCGCTATCCTAATCGCGACCGCTATCCGGATCATCGAATTTTTCTCCGTGTAAATAACGCGTATTTAGAAGGCAGAATTCCCGGAGCTGCAAACAACGTGGGAAGACCTAGAAGAGTCGATGAACTTCAAATACTGGCCGAAGTGACAGAAGAACCTTCTACGAGTGTTCGTCGTATTTCAAGACGTACTGGTATAGCAAAAACAACAGTACATCGCATTTTAAAAAGAAACAGTTTATACCCTTATCATATTCAACGAGTGCAGGCACTATTACCTGCTGATTATCAACGGAGGATAGATTTTTGTGCAGAGATGCTTCGCCGATGCCGACAAGATCCACTATTTTTCAATTCAATATTATGGAGCGATGAATCGTGTTTTAAAAGAGTTGGAGTGTTTAACATTCATAATTTACATGAATGGGCTGTTGTGAATCCACGTATTGTACGAGAAGATAGATTCCAGCACCAGTTTGGAGTCAATTTGTGGGCTGGAATCTTAGATGGTAAACTTATTGGTCCATTTGAGCTCCCACCGAGGCTTAATGGTGCTCGGTACTTGCAATTTTTAAGAAATGACTTAAGTAATTTATTAGCAAATGTACCACAGGAGGTATGTGAGAGGATGTGGTTACAGCATGATGGCGCACCCGCTCATTATTGCAGACAAGTGAGGGAATATTTAAACGAGTCTTACCCAAGTAGGTGGATTGGACGAGGAGGTACAATCCCATGGCCAGCTCGATCACCTGATCTTAATCCATTGGATTATTTTTTATGGGGATATTTTAAAGAATCCGTATATGAAACCGTTAACGATAACGAAAGACAGCTAAGACAAAAACTGAATGTGGTGAGTGAAAAAGTCAAAAATAATGAAAGGGCGTTAAAAAGTTTAAAAAGAAATTTTATAAGAAGATGCCGGCTATGCCTTAGAGTAAGAGGAAGACATTTCGAACATTTATTATAAGAAATAAATAAAAAAATTCTAACTATTTACTTTTGTTTTATTGTAAATTCCGCCAAGAAATTGCTATCTAATGTTGATTTAAAATAATTATTGTCTTTTATTGTTTCACAATAATGATTAATTATACCTTTTTGGAATCAGTATGAACTGCAGATGTTTTTTAAATAATGGTCCGCAAGGCTGTCATACATTTTTTTTGCACTAGCTTGCTTCAAACATCACGTTGCAAATTTAGTTATTTGATATTTGCGCATGTTTTGGTTTTTAATTTTTAATTTGGCAATATTTATTCACAAAAATGGATTTAATTGTGAAGACACATGTTTCCTCAGCCACCTTAAGTTAAGAAACAGGGCAAAATAAAAATAAAAAATATTTTTTTTCAACTTTTGTGTTGATAAGGGTAGAATTTTCAAAATAATGCTTAAAAAATCATATCTTTTGAACTACTGGCCCTAGAACAGTAAAATTTGGTGTTTTCGATAGATGATGACCACCCCTATCACGGGTATCCCGTTGGTCCACTGATTACGGGACACCCTGTATAAGCCATACTGATCGTTTCTGTAGTCTGATAAGTAAGGACATAATGTATTAAACTTATGATTTTTTATTAAAATAAGGTCAATTCAATTGATTAATTCTTGAAAAACCCAAAAATTCTGAGCGACACTACAATTGAGCTCGTCACCTTGAGATATAAGATGTTAAGTCTCATTTGCCCAGTAATTTCACTAGCTACGGCGCCCTTCAGACTGTAATACAATAATTCTTACACACTACTGCTTCACGGCAGAATTATGCGCCATTGTAGTACCCATAATCTAGCCGGCATCCTGTGCAAAGGAGCCTTCCAAAGAAATTACGTTTTTTGCAAAATAAGCATGTGGGACATGTCGGAAATAAATAATACACGTCTAGTGTCTTCGCACAATGACATCTTAGGATTTTCGTTGTGGCTTTCGTAAGTAATTTAAATTATAAAGAGTTGCTAGGTATTTTAAATGACAACTTTCTTAGATTTTTGGACCAGATAAAAGAAAGAAAGAAAAAGCCAGAAATCTTGAAAGTATTTGTTAAACTTTTGGATCTTTTTCGGCATATCAGGACACTTACATTGACGCTAGAACGAAGATAAAACATCAGTGACTACAGATTGGTACATATTATACCTATCTAGGCTTAGGAGCGCAATTATTATAGTGCCACTCAGAAATAATGGTTTTTTCAAGATTCCTGATCGGCACTGCATTGTTATGGGCAGGGCGTATCAAATACCATCAGTGGAATGTCCTGTGTCCTCTCTGATTGTCATAAAAAAAGCCGAGGTGCAGGTCCAATTTTACGCAGACGGGGCCATTTTAATTAACCAAACAGCAATCCGAAACAAAAATCAATAGCTATTTTAAATTATAATAAAACATCTCTTAATTGCATCCAATAAAGCTAATTACGACGCATAAACGATCAAACAAAGCGAGCTTGCATTTAACGACTAATATAACCCGACCGAAAATATAAACACACACCAATGACCACTTCCCACTAATTGACTTTGATTTACAACTCCGCCGGCTTATATCGAAATGTACTTATTGTAAAAAGGTCATAAATCAAAAACATAACATTCTAAATCATTCGGTAATGTATTTAATGAGGTTACAATTTTGTTTGAATGTTTCGTAGTAGTAAACTGTAAACCACAAAGTTCGTGGAAGCGCTTGTTTATTTGTCAATGTGTGTGGGATAGCCATAATAAGGGTGGTGGTCGATTATCTAAACGCTTATTCAAACTATTCGTCGCAGTGCTACAATTCCAAAAAACTATGTTCCAGTTCTAATGATTGACTGAATGTATTTTTCAACTGCCAGAATTTGTATAACTTACAAATAATTTAAAAGAAAATGGATCTTACTGGAAAGAATCTTTAAATAGCATGTCCTGTGTTGTGTAGTATTTTATATTGAATTTTATTTGAAATATGGTCGTTTTAAAGCGATATATTATAGTATGAGAATTAGGTAAGTTATCAGGCTATCATTATTAGGCATTCGACTGTGTAGAACATAAAACCTTATTCAGCAAATTGCAACATTACGGCATGTCAATAATTACAATTAAAAGAATCATAAATTCAATCATACTCATAAGTAAAAATTAAGTCCATAAGTTGGGACAGTATTTCTAAATGTTTAATACGTAATAATTCTGTAGAAAACCGAAAACATAATATTTGTACGTGACGGGCGGGATTGAACCGGGGACCGTGGTGCAAGTCAACCATGTCTCTAAGCCTAATTAATGAAACTTTTAGTACATTTCATTTCAAATTCTATAAGTCAGGATCATAACGATAAAAAAAATTTGCCGCTATAGAGAGTGAGGATACGTCAGCTGTACCTATAAAGCTGACGTATTATTAGTACATATACTGCTATAAGCATTTCGGTGACGCGAACTCACGAGATTTAACACATCTAAAAAGTATCTAACAAATTTTTTTGTTTTTAATTATTTATTTATTGCAAGCGCGAGTCATGAGCATGTCAGTGACGCGAATCCATAAGATTTTCCCCAAATTTTTTTTGCAGCTACAGAAGTTTTCAATTAAAAAACGAAATTGCTGGACAGATCGACGCGTACCTTAACGAATCGATCACAATTGTCATACTATTTACACTTTAATGCGGCATCGTTTATAGGCCGGCGGGTAAACGATGAGCAATCGAGCCGGGAATTAATCGATCGACTTCAAACGATTACGTACTCGAACAGTCGATCATTCGGATATGCTTCACTCAACTCATTAATTGTTCGCCTTTGATCGATTCGAATAGAGATGTGGGTTTGAACGCTCAAGATACAGAAGCTTTTAGAAATATGGGTTATAACTTATTAGTTATAACTGGATTAATACTTTCATTGAACATAATTTAGCACTACTTCGTTTTTGGCACTAGAATTTATCTGTTCATGTGTAATACCTTCAGCTAACAACCCTTAATTCGGATACAGATGATTTATTTATTCCAGCGCTGTTACTTTTAAAGTGATAGCCCTCACTTCTGGGATTAATTTAATTAAATTTGCAAAAAAAATAAGTTCCACTGAACCAACCAATCGAGTGACGTATTGTTCGGTAATCTTCGTATGTCTTGTCAATGGATGGAGACACAACCTGAGAGTTCAAAGTCATAAACTTGGATTTCATCCTTACCATACCAACCAAACTAAAGAATGACCTTCCTTGCGCGGTGTATCCAGAACATGGGAACCCCCCAAAAAACGCGTACACCTTCACTAACGGCCGGAAACTTTCTTGAAATTTCTCTTGTCTCGCAGAAAAATGTGGGCTGCGGTGTAAGCCCGTAAGCCGTACCTACGCTCGATAAGTAAACAAAAACCCTCTACTTACACTTCCCGTTTTGTCGATTCGTCATTCGTTTTTTGAAAAATAAAGCAAATTCTGGTAGAAAATATTCCATATGAAGAAATCGATTGAATAATAAATTCCAATTTATTATTATTTTTATCTAATATAATTATTAATTATTCTTCCGTTGTACGTATTAATATACGAAATTACTCACGTGGTAATTGGTCATTTGCCTCTATTGTGTAAGTTCGAAGTAAATACATTTAAGTAATGTAGAGAAGTATTACATAAATACTAATGGTACTCTATACTACTACATACCTCTAAACTTATCTTCTTCCCCACTCCAACCATCTTTCGTTTTCGGCACGGACAAGTTCAACGGCTCATCAGATTTATGTCCATATTGCACTTCACTCTCACTATTCCTAACACCTCGCTGAAGTATCTGCTCCTGAAGCCTGTTCTTGTGCGCTTTTCTTTCCAAATCCCTCTGAACTTCACTTTTCTCCGAAAATTTCTCGAAGTTTCTCTTAACACTCATTAACTGGCTTACTGCCTTTTTAGAATCCTCCTTTATCCTATTCAATCCTAATATGTGCTCTATTGTATGTGGTGTTGGCATTTTCGGTGGTTTACCATAAACATGTGGATGCCAAGATAATTCGAAAGCGTTTTCACTTCTGCAGTTACCAAAATCAGATTCTATGGAATCATCGACTTCGTTAACAACATCAATGCTATCTTCTAGTTTATCATCGTTTTCTAAATCACCATCATCAACATTTATTTTATCATCACCACTGCACGCGTCTTCACTACGTTGATACTCCGTGTATTCATTAGGATAGTTGACATCAATATCCGTCTGTGCTATGATATCAGCGGGCCCGTAATTAGCGAGGACGGTTTGCATATCTGTGTGTTCGTTCGTGTCTTGTGCTGTGTCTTGTGTATCACTCATGTGTGTATCTGTGTGTTTTAGTGTGTCAACTCGTACATGTTTGTGTTTATTATTAAATTAGCGTTTAATAGCTACTCTCGATCTGGCTGTTTGATCTCGGCCGCTTTGATGATTTCACCGCTTCCTGTAACCAAACGATGAATTGCATTGAGTGTTTCCACTTAATTGAATACACATATGAGTTGCGTAACTACGATAATAATTTAAATATATTATATAGCCTGAAGCATCTCATCACACTCTCCTTTAAGAACTTAGCGAGTCAACTTCTTAGTTTAGGCAGAGTTTTACGTTGCCGAAAATTAACACGGTTGTTCTGTTGTGGGTTCAACAGGGGCCGATTCTTCTGCGAAGCATGCGGCCCCCTCTAGGCACAGCGGGCGGGCGTTAGGTACCTTCTGGATGTATACTTAGCAGAATTACATAATAAATAAGACTTCTCATAACTTAAGAAGATAACTCATAACTTTTAGATAATACCACTAATGCAAAGCCCTAATCTTTGTGCAAAATAATTTCATAAGAGTGTCAAAAATAACATAAAATAAAATATGAAATAAACTGTCCAATAAAATAAAAGTTATATTGAAATAGTTTAAGTGTAAACATAAAACAAGCACAAAACGCACTCGTTTAAGCCGTTAAACGACCAATGGTGAGCGTTGATTGATTTTTATTGGACCCGCTTTAGGGCTGCCAAGAGCTAGCTTTTTTGTTATTAATATTTAACTTTCATATTATCATTATTGCAGTAATATTAATATTATAATTATTGCAGCAGTGGTACCTATTTGATAAGGGTGGACTTTATGATGAATATAAGTGGTATGCATGTGTATGTATTATATGACTTAAATGTCATCTAATTTTTACATTATAATAAATGCATGTATCACTTCATTGGCTGGACAGCGCTGAGCAGGACTTACAGTACTTTGGAACCAGTAGATGGAAGCGATTAGCGAAGAATAGGACCGACTAGAGGTTCTCTTTAGACCCGGCTAATATCCAATGGTCTAGATATACTATATAGTCGTAGTAACTATATTAGAAATTGTTCACATACAATGAACTACGGTCGACGAAAGCCATATAAAGATCTGCTTCTATTTCACTCTACTCCCTAAAAATTCTCGCTCATTCCATAGCTATTTTCCGTCATTCATTGTATTAAGTGGATCCAAGCTTACATATTATTATGATAGGTAAATATTATATGGGTCCCGTTAATAATCAAACTTAAAATATTACGAGTTACATGGAAATAATTTAAAAAAAGCAGCCGTATTATGAAGTTAGTTGACTTAATCAAGTGATACTAATTTTGGAATAATCTCCAAGTATTATTAAGTTTTATAATAATGGTAAATCAATTTATCACAGACCGTCAGATATATTCCTTCAGATCTATATATATATATAATAATAATAATAATATTCATAATAAAATTATAAGTAAGTGTCAACCCTAACAGTATCAAATTGAAACAGGTCTGTGTGTCGAGAGTGAGGGCTTTTCGAAATATCTTTGTGCAGATTGTAGATATTATTATACTGACACGAATATATTGTGTTCATATATCTCTCGTGTATGACACTGTACTTGAGATTTAAGTCATTTAAAATCTACTAGTATAAGTAAGTGATAGGCATGCCTACAATACATAGTATTATTAAGTCTATCAAATATCGAAATTTGAGAAATACACTAGTTTTTGTTTCAATAAAATCAGGCGAGTAAATTTGAAATTACAATAATTTTAGTTTCTGTATTATTCAAACACATATTTCATACCGTGCGTGACGTCACAACATCGCGCTACGCTGTGAAGTGACGTCACAGTAATCAGCGACCCGCTCCGCAGTGCCTATATCATCATCATTTCAGCTGGAACACGTCCAATGCTGAACAAAGGCCTTCCCCAAAGATTGCCATGATGATCGGTCCAGCGCTGCCCTAATCCAACGTATTCGAGCGATCTTGACCAGATCGTGGGTCCAGCTTTTGGGGGGCCTACCAACAATACGTCTGTTCACCAGCCATCTTTCATCCATTCGTTGAGCTATATGATCTCCCCACTGCCACTTCAGTTTGCCGCTGAGCGACAATGAACTTCCTCATAAGGCACATAGGTAGCAACCACGTATGCGTTTCGTATGTCACAGCTAGCAACACAGTGCCTACAGATAACAAAATAATTTTTATCTATTTATTTCGTTGTTAATAGAGCATACTGTTAGGTAAAAATGTAAATTCGATAATATCCTCTATTTCATTGCGCTCAGGAATAATTATTCTATGATACCGAGATTGCGCTCATTACTTCGGGATCGTAAAATGTGAAATCTTAGTATTCCTATTATTTCAGAGCCACTCCGCCTCTCTAATTGATACAAAAGTGCTTTGTTGAAGTTTTACTTCTTTTGGAGCGTTCGAGAAAAATTATCAGAGTGAATTACGTAGCGCGCGCACACCGTCACGCAAATTCGACACCCTGACGTTAGCTGGTCAACTAGACCATTTGTATCACTTCAACTACCAAGCCTCTTGTAACTCATATGTCTACTGAACCACAACCAATGGACGAGAATGAAATACATTTCAATTTACTTACTAGTTTAAAAAAATAATAATTTCTCTCAAATTTTATAAAAACAATTTAATGATATTTAATTACACCGTAGTATAATATTTTCATTCGGTTGTATTTAATACCTTCTTTATTACAATAATTGTTTTTTCTATAAACGTGAAATAGCACGATGATTCTTTTTAGGATTTTTGTTTTATAAAGCCTAAGAAGAATATAACTTCTTGTAAGAGAGATACAATTTCATATTATGACGTAATGTCCGGTGGTAGAATTCGGCTGCTGGTATTACCTTCAACAACTCCTCTGAGCACAAAAGGTGGCAGAAAAAAAAAATTTGCGCTATTAAAACAAGTATTCGTCTCTTCTACAAAACATTCAATTCAATGTACAGTTTTGTTTTAGTAAAACAAAATCAAAACCGTAACAAAACAAATAAAAGGTGTTGATTTTGTTATAAATAGAGCACTGGTAACAATACCATCAGCTTAAACCAAAATACAAAAAAAGAAGGATATTTAAATAATATTTAAATAGACTCGATTAAAAGAAAAACCTCATTTTCAAAGCAAGCTGATGTGTGATCAAAGGATGACTATTGATAGCACTGATCTGTATAAATACCACTGGACAGGCTGTTCCATATGTTTGACTGCAAATTGTTTGTACCTATTTGAAGCGCCACTCGCGAGCGTCCAGAGAACTAATTTTGACGTAGGTATAATACAAATAGCTGCGAAGGAACCTACAATACTGTGAAGTATTTTTACATTTTGAATTAATTTCGTTCGTTTTCCGTGTTAGTATGTAGTTATACTTCTAGAATCAATGTAATAAAGTACACATTTTTTTTTTGTAAATAGTTACCCACCATCCACGTCGTCCAGGAAAACGACGCAGCGGGGGGGAGTCGTCAATAAAAATAGATTAAATGATTAAATACACACGTTAAAGAAATTTTCACGGCAAAAGTCACATAAGGCCGCACGTGTACAGATCAACGTCACAATATAACCCGAAACTCAAATCATAGATTCTAATCAATACAATATGTTATACCAATCCCTATAAAGGTTAAGGAAATCCTCGCCGTGTGTGGGCCCTTTGATATAACCGACCAATTTAATAATTCAACACCAAACGCCAAACGAAAACCACTTTTATCACAGCGCAATATAAATCAAAATGAAACTTCAAATGCGTCTAGATGTGATTATAATTTTAATAGTATGTCGGAAGTAGCGAATATGTCGTATGGCTGAAATCAAAAGAGATATTATAATTGTGACATTTCCCGCGTTTATATGAAACCTCTTTGATACAATGTTGCAGGATGTCCGTCTATCGTTTACGTAGTCTATGTTAACATAATGTTTCTTGTTTTGAAGTATTTTGATCGAATATAATCTGTGGAAATATATTTTTCAATTTATCTACGAAGTTTGACGTTATATAGGAAGCGAATCAAAGGAGTTTGTGCTCGTTCAATTATATATCACTATGTCATATATCTTATTTTGACGACCCATATAACCGAATGGTTAGTGACCCTGACTACTAAGCTAGAGGTCCCGGGTTCGAATCCCGGTAGGTGCATTCATTAATATGATGAATATGGATGTTTGTTTCCTAGTCATGGATGTTTATATGTATTTATGTATGTTTAAGTACGTATATTGTATTAAATATATCGTTGTCTTGTACCCATAGTACAGGCTATGCCTAGTTTGGGGCAAGTTAATTTGTGTAAAAGTGTGTCAATATTATAATATTATATTATATTTTGTGTTTTTACTTTGTAGTTTTGTGGGTATAATGCAATCCCGCATATTCGCCTTCTTTGGAGACGTATCGAGACGAGGCAGCCAGTCCATATAACGCCTTATCGTCCAGGAAACTGGAAGGCACTGGACCTCGTGGAAGGTCACCTATGCGATGGACCGATCAGATCAAATCTGCTGTGGGCCCCGAGCATTAGTGCACACAAATGACCTCTAACACAGAGTATCTCTCTGGTGAGACATTGTGAGGCGCGTAACATTTGTCCCTATTGAAACTTCTTGACAATCACGACAGCTCTGTCAAGAATTTATCGACCTAAAAGAAGATTGTGTGAACGCAATAACCTCCGCAATTCATCTTCAAATCTATACTTACAACAACTTTTTATAAAGGTTTTATAAAGAAATATTAATTGTGTAATGGTGTCTTATCGTCCTGGAAACACCACGACACACGAAATAAGACGAACCATATTGGAGCTTGCTCGGGTTAAACTAGTATTTCTATATTTGATAATAGTAATACGAACAGAAACTTATTTATTTATTTATAGGACAACCAGTAGTTGTTACATTCTAATCATCATCAGCCGGAAGACGTCCACTGCTGGACAAAGGTCTCCCCCAAAGATTTCCACTACGATCGGTCCTACGCTGCCTCATCCAACGTGTTCCGGCGATCTTGATTGCACTCGTCACCTTGAGACATAAGATGTCAAGTCTCATTTGCCCAGTAATTTTACTACTAGTCTAGTTACTTTGTCATTTATTTATCATTAAATTACTTATATACATATTTTATAAATAATGAATATTTTTTACAACTTATACATTTAGATATTTACTAGCTGGCAAACGTTGTTTTGCCATATAAATTATATATGTAAATCTTCCTAGAGCTTCAACGAATCTATAACAAAAGATTTCATTAAGATCAGTCGAATAGTTTAGGAGTTATTAGGAAACATATAAACATACATTCTCTTTTATATATATAGATTTATATATTATACATTGGTTGTGGTTCAGTAGACATAAGTTATAAGCTACAAGAGGCTTGGTAGTTGAAGTATGATATAAATTATAAATGGTCTAGTTTACCAGCTAACGTCAGGGTGTCGGACGCATCTTATAAATTAATTTTGATATTTTTTCTCTAACTAAAAAAAGTACAACTCGAATAATCTTTTAAATAAAAAAAAGTGTGTGTGTACTTATATCCTTAAAATTATTTATTGCTCCTGCAATTCTACGTTTGTAGAAAGAAAAATATTGAAAAGATGGCTTTGACAATTAATTATTAAATTACGAATACGAAGAAACCAAAAAAAAATAACGAATGTCGCAAACGCCAGAAATGATTAGGAACCAACATCACTATTACTTTTGTGTTACAGTGAAGCGCGCGCATCTTAAAATTTCACTCTCATCATTTTTTCATAACGCGCCGAATGAAGTATAACTTCAACAAATTGTTTAGAATGATTTCTGTTGATAAAGCCGTCATAGTCGGATCCTCAATCAAACAAGTACAACTAAGGGTATGTTCCGATATGCACTGCGAGCACTGCACAGTGCTATCACTGTAGAAAAATTTGTTCCATTATGACTGCCAGGATACTGCTGCAGTACCCTAGGGAAATACATGACGTCATAAATCACCGCCATATTCTACTGTGAGCACTGGCGTTTTCGAGGTAAGGTACTCGCAGTACTTTGATCACGTGATCAGTCAAAACCATTTGAGTGCCTATAATATATTGATTAAAATATTTTTAATTTGACAGTACTTCAACAAAAGTTTTTTTTAATGAACTAGAAAACTTTAATACACTCATTTGAATACTACGTCAAAAAATTCGGCTAACAGTATATGGGATTGCGTTCCGTTTTAAATAGTAATACTATAACTGGTTATAAAGGAACGGCTTCACAGTATACTAAATTGACGTCACACTGTACAGTGCTCGCAGTACATATCGGAACATACCCTAAGTCATACTTTCGCACCGTCTGCACTTGCATGTAACAGTTTCTTACTTATCTGCTTATTCATTCATTTCCATTGACGTCATACTTATGTCACATACTCAGTGCCAACTGGCGATTATCAAACTTATTTTCACCAGCTTATGTATCATAATCGATCGCTATTAATTGGTCTATTTAAATACCCCTTATTGTTATGTTATTGCATAGAACTAAAATAAGATAGACAGAACGCTGGAATCATTCATAATATTTTCTTAGGTCCTAATCTTATGAATTTACTATACCTATATTATGTATTATTATAACATGCGAATATATTGTTACAAATATAAAACTACGGACCCTTGTTGTGTATTTTATTCCCCATTGCGTTAATTTTATTTAAAGGTTTAAATAAAAGTATTTAACTCTTTATAACACGAGCTATCTAGCAGTCAAGTTGTACCTTATATTATTTAACAGATAGACATAAATATACAAAATGAAGTAGGTATTATTGACAGAAATCATAGAGTAGTCACTCCTATTATTTATGTGATTCATTGATCATTATTAGCTTACCAAACGAAATAATCGTAAAATTCTACACAGCCACGTTCCAAGATGGTGGATGCTCACGCTAACATTAAATAACTCATTTTAAAAAATTTAAACGTTGGTTGCGCAATAAGTGTTAATCCTTACCACGTAAACATCGGTTTGATTCGCGCCCGCGAATTTGTGTTCGCTTTTCAAATTCATATGTGCCTACGTGTATTCCCTTTAAGCTCTGCAATGCTCTTGTGATTCCACTGGTGTTACAAGAGAGGAGGAGGAGATCAGGAGACCCGTATGCATTACCCGTTAGTACTCCACTTTCTTAAAAGTTTATCACATTTATAACGCGATACAGACATACGTACCTTTAAATTTCATAATTAAGATTCAACTCTGTCTATACAAATGTGTAGCTCTGGGATGAATCGTCAAAACAAATAAACGAATGCGCTTACACGAACGATTTTATATTGTTTATGAATGAAGAAACCTTTAATTAGTTTTATAATCTTTCATCTTAATTAAGTGCCGCTGTCATTATATTTGACGCGCGGGAAATAATAAAGGGATTGTACTTTAAAATAATAGTTTTTTAATGTAATACTTCTTATACTAGACCATTTGTATCATACTTCAGCTACCATAAGGCTCTTGTAACTCATATGTCTACTGAACCACAACCAATTGATGAGAATCAAATTAATTTTACAAATATGTAATAATTTCCTTCTAATTGCATAAAAAATATTTAATGATATTTAAAAAAAACGTTATATAACTAGATTATTATTTTGCGATATAATAATATTTTCATTGGTTATATTTAATACCTTCTTTTTTACAATATTTTTCTTTCCACAAACGTAGAATGGCATGAGTAATAAATATTATAACCACTTGTTTTGTTGCGCCAAGTATTCTTAATTTGCTTTCTTTTACTTTCCAAATATCTCCACGATGAACGGTCCTGCACTGCCCTCATCCAACGTATCATCGTATATACCACTGCGTCTTCCGGTACGTGGTCGTCATTCAAAGACTTTACTGCTCTAATTTATTGAACTACGTGCCCTGACCATTGCTGCTTCAGTTTCGCAATCACTGGGCTATTGACTTTGGTTCTCCTATGGATCTCTGGTCATTTCTGATTCGATCCGCTGGGGAACTTTGAGCAAAACCCTCTCCATTGCCCTCTGCGCGACCATTAGCTTCCTCATCAGGCCCATAATTACGAACCACGTCTGCATTCCGTATATCATCACTGGCAACACAATGTTTAAGACTTTTCGTATTGAGACTCTGTGGTATTTGGTCGATTAGATTTTACGAAGCTTCCCGAATATTGCCCATTCGAGTTGACCTCTTTCCCGAAACAACCTGACATACTCGTCAACAATTCTAAGAATACAGTTTCCAACTGTTACTAAAATTACATAGCATACGAGTACAAAGTACGCCTTAGCCGAGGCCTTTTCTAGATTTAGCAATTCTAAAACAATATACCGTCTCGCTAACATGGGCGAGTCCATCATAAGTGTGATAAAGACAACTACAGCTCTGACTCAAGAGTAAAGAAACTCAAATATCAAAATAATAAAAAAAATCCTCCCCAAAAATTCTTCTCAATCTGTCACTGTGTGGTTGCTGATGATGTATCAGTAGTCGTCGTTGGTCTCCTTATTATTGGGTCACACTGCCTTCCGCGCGATGCTCCTCCACTTTTGGCGGTTTGTTTGTTTGTTTGCATTGCGGGAACACTCCGCCACAGTTTTCTGGGTCACTGCTTTGATCAGATCCGTCCATTGCATGGGTGAGCGTCCTCTCTTTTCCTCCCCACCTGGACCTGCACTACCAACCGCTCAATCGATCCTTAATTTCTGGAGATGGGCCAAACAACTTCAGAATTCGTAGTTGCACAGTCAACGATAGCCTTTCTTTTATCTTCAGTTCTTTCAAGATGGAATTGTTGGTTCGGAAAGTCGTTCAAGGGATCTTCAGGATCCTCAATGTTAATAAAATAGCTCATACCCTCTTGTAACACCAGAGGAATCATAAAAGAATTGAAAACCTTACAAAGCATCGAATAAGAAAGAGAACATAAGAATATATACATAAGAATTAGAAAACTGAAAACACATTAGTAAGTGGCGGGCGAGGTTCGAACCGGGGGTCGTGGTGAAAGTCAACGGTTATACCAATTGAGCTTCTGACGCTCTTTAGATTACCTTTTTTTATGAAAATAAGGGACGAGATGAGCAGGACGTTCAGTTGATGGTAATTGATACGCCCTGCCCGTTACAATGCAATGCCGCTAGGATTCTTGAAAATCCCCAAAAATTCTGAACCGCACTATAATTGCGCTGGTCACTTTGAGACAAGATATATGAAGTCTCATTTACCCAGTAATTTCACTAGCTACGGCCCGCTTCAGACCGAAACACAATAATACTTAGACATTACTGTTTCATGGCAGAAATAGGCGCCGTTGTGCTACCCATAATCTAGCCGGCATCCTGTGCAAAGGAGCCTGCCAGTGGTGCCTACTCAAATGTAAATAAATATAGCGTAGTAAAAGGCTATATTTTTAATTTTTTCATTACTTAAATAATTTTAAAAATCTTATCTTTAAAACAAATTTAAACATATTATATATATACGCGTGCGGTTAGTCTGAGTCTAACAAGACTACAAATTTATTAAAATTTCAATCAGAAATTTTAAACAGATTTTTTTGCATGTGCCTATGCCACAGAGATGTGATGAAATTATTTAAATTTTTATATAAGGTTTATTTATAAAACAAAATTAGGGTGCAGATTACTAATATTGACTGATCTGTTCAATAACTGACGTTTTGACCTAACGTTTGAATAATTAGAAATGTATCATACTTCCCACTGGTGTCTAATTTCTCTCATTTATAATATAATATATATACCTACATGTTCTTTTAAGTAATTACTAGGGGCCGGATGAGCCGAACTTCGTTTTACACTTAGATAACTTACTTATACATCCAGATAGAGCCTCTTGCTTGACAACCAATGAAAACAGGTCAGGTTTATTACTTTAGTGTGCGTCTTACAGTCGCGACATTTATGTCACTTTGTGTTAGTGTGCGTGCATTGCTCAAAATAGAGATTAACAGGCAACCTCAATTTTTAGAGTTTAACCGTATTTCGGCAGCTTGAACCGAAGTCCCATTAAGCCGAAATTCGTTTCATATTCCAACATTCAGTAGATATGAGAAAGAAGTAAAATACCTACGTGCACTATTTTGATTAAAATTAACAGAAAATAAAATCTGGCGTAACTAATTAATGGAATAAGCATTTTAGTTACCTAATTCATGGTAATTAGTTTGTTAATCAAGTTAGTCATTTTTAATTTGCTATTTTCACATTTTAATCTTAAATTTTTAGAATAAAAAATCAAAATCTATTTCTAAGGATTAAAACGCGTGTAATATTAACTATAAATACACGAGTAGGTACAAAATAATAAGAATTGTAATGCGTGCTTTGTTTTTTTTTTTAAATTATATTTGAGTAAACGTTACACCTTTATTATTATTTAGTTGAATGCCAAAAAAAACATCTGTCTACACCATCTCCGAGGCAACAAATGAATTAAATGAAAACGTGCTCTGGAAAGGTCACGAAACGTCGGGATTATCTAAAATAATAATAAAAATGTAAATTTTACGCAGAATCTATTGTAAAAACAGTTATAATACTCGCGGTTTATTCCTTTAAAAAAGTATTTTATTTAATGTTGTAACACTCGCGTTATTCAAAGAAAATACTAGGTACTTATAAAAATCAGATTCAATGAGTTCTAACAAGAAGCCTTATGATAATTAAATCTCTAGTTCGAAAATTCTATATATGGTATGTAATAATGTAGATAAGTAACTATTTATCGTTTAGTTTTTAAGTCTTAGTTTATTTCTTTAATTATTATTTCATTAACTTTTTAAGAGATCTAGAGTAGTAGGATCTTTATAGTAGAACTAGTAGAGTGCTCGGTATTATACTATTTTTTGAATACGAAGTGATTTACAGAAAAATATATGCTTAAAACTCGAATGTTGGAGCACCTCCACTCTTTACAAAAGCAGACAATAATACCTAATTATCAGCCATATCGCACAAAAATTACAAGTGTTATCAGGTTAAAAAACAGTCTAGAACTTTGTCTTTTCAGTTACGAATTATGGTCAATAATATAGTATAAAATTACCAAAAATCCAATCAATTATTCGATACTAACTCATTTTTATTATATTTACTGCTACGAGTTCTAAAATTACACGAAAGTAAATACATTTGAAGAAATTAGGTACCTAAACTACCCGTACACTTGGACATAATATTAAAAGAAATAAAAGCTAATTTACCTACTTGCAACAAAATAGGTAGCTAGAAACTTTTTTAAGTGGTGTTCTTTAACATTTGCTGATATTATAACATAAATGTTCATTTTGAAATCAATTTAAGAAATATTATGCTCCCACACAATCAAAACAAACTCAAGATAAGTAGGTAAATAAAAAATATAAGTAATAAAGCTTTAATATCCTCACCTAACAGGTCCAGTATCCGTAACAATCACAACACAAAACTCAATAATTAAAGACTAAAAACAATTGCCATCAATTATAGCTTTTCCGAACGCATTGCGATTCATTATGGCGGGAACAATAATTCAACAATGAAGGAATCCCGAGTGTCGACTGTCGAGTATTTGCGAGTTCGGCGAGTATGAGAGGGACAGACAATAACGATGCTCCCACAACGATCCTCGCAGTTAGACTAACAGCTAACAGCTCACAGTCACAACCAAATCGCTTAATTTTATGAGTTGCTGCCTTCTCCACCCCCTCGATGGAGCTTGCATGTGATTTTTGTAAGACGTCGAGTTATAAAACTGATCTTGTTATTTATCGAAGCGTTAAATAATGTTCATAAGTAATAATTCTTTCTGTATTTATACATATTAACAATCTAATGCGAGCTAGATTTTTAATCCGTTATAATGATATTTATCGCATTATTTTATTGGAATTGAATTAATTTATTGATTTAGAACACACACATCCCACATGAAAAATTTTAACTTTCACCGATCCTTCAGCATAATATATTGACCCGAAACTTACATTTAAAAAAGGGATTTTCGTCGTAATTATTAACAATATCTATCAAAACTACTTGATGGTTAATGATTACGAAACTATTCAAAAAACTACGCATTTATAATTATAATTTACATAGAAAAGTAAACTTTTTGTATTTGAATGAAAAATATCTATAAGTCAAAAATGCTGAGTGACATAAACAAATGTATTTCTCGTCAGGGCAATATATCAAATTTCGTAATTCACGTAAGACAGCAGCGTGCTTTGTTTTAAAAGATGAAGGGCGTTGACTTAATCTTTTGTTGCTTGAAATATCCTTTAACTTTATTGGCTATAAAAATTTCGTAACTAACGAATCCTACTGATAATATTCAAACTTCTTCAATGAAAGCAGTGGTTCAAAATGAAAATAATCATAATAAGAAAATAATCCAAACTAAAGAGTAGATAATAATGTAATTGTCTATTAATTACTCATTTCACTCTAACTGATTGCACTTGAGCTGACTTTTTCCGAATGACAATTAAAATATTCAAAAAATATATTGCACAGTGCACCCGAAGAAAACGTTCAATAAATGAACACTTTAAGGGTACACTGACAATGATAGTCTTTGAAAAAGCAAGAAAATAACATTATCATAATAATGAGATCATCTGGGAAGAGGTAGTATTATTTGGAAAGTTATAAGACATATAAAACAGTATAACCAAAAAAAACGTCTCTTCATTTATTATTAAAGATATACTATAATATTATAAGGTTTATGTGAATAAAATCATTTCATGCTATAGTTTTTGTGTATGTGTGGACTATAAATTCGTCCTCCATGATACCTGCCCAGTTTCGCTGATAAAGCGCTTGATCTACCAGCATAGAAGAAGTTTTCAGTCAGTAGGGAATGCTAAACTCGATATAGGGGCCCTGTTTCAGCGCCTAAATACGATAATGTATTTACCTCCTTTCAAAGAAAAAAAGGCATCTACACATATCCGCTGAAACCGTTGACCAGTTAGGCCGTTACCCTGTCTGAATACTACTTATGTTGTCATTATTCGTAACTCATTCTTATAAGCTTATCAAATTGATAAAAATTAGCTTTGTAACATTTTTCTATTTAATTTTACAGTTAATTATTTAGATTTTAGCTTGTTTGTGGATTTTTTGGTAGTTGTTATTATTTTTTTGTATAATAAATAAATTTTGATCTTCATCCTATAATATATAATATTATAATGAATGAATATTATACAATAATGGCCTGCATGAGCCATAAGGAGCTACATGATTAGTACCTACTGGACAGGGGTGACCAATAGCTTACTCTTAATGTATAGAAACATACCCCCAAAGGTTTTCTTAAATAACTCACTGGTCAGGACTTTTTTACAAGTGGAAAATATTTGTTGGTGATGATCACTTATTAAGATCATAACCCGTACATACGTTTGTCTTCTTTCTGCAAAATCTTGCAGTTCCCTGCGCAGAGCTTGTATGAGAGAAGAGACGGCTGCACGCATCGTTTTTGAGTGTGCCCACATCCAGGCCACATGCAACCCGCGAGTATATAGTTATGATGGAGAAATAAGCCACCACACCCACTACGTAAAATAGACGCATAGTAGACGTCGAGTTGTTCAAAATACCCCGTGATTACTAAGATAAAATCACTGACAATGTGATTTCACTGCATCATTTTAGGAACTAAGACTATGTATGTGAAATATGATTTAGAGTGTAATCGATTAAATTAATCGCCAACAATATAATATATTATCTAGTAGTGATAGTCATTATCTTTAGTATCAAATATTGTTTGTCAAGTAATAAATATAACGGCAATAAATTATTTTTATCAGCAAGAACTTTTGAAAATTATAATATCAACGAATGTCTTACATAATAATATAATACTTACTTTTAACTTAATTATACATTTATATCAGAAAACAGTGTGTTTAATTTTTATTATAATTATTACATTAACGATATTTCTTGTAAAACCTATAATTAAATTTAATTAATCTATTTAAAATGATACAACCAGGAAAACAGAGAATATAGAAATATTATACAATATTAAATAATTAAACCTTAAAATAATCACTTATACTTAGTTTAGGCATCGAGGTGAAATAACAAATTATATGTTTTTTCTTTGTTTTATGTATCCACAATTATATTATCAGACATTTTGTAATAAAGTAGTTTCAATACAACCTATTTTACTGATTTCATATTTTCTGAGACTTTACAAAATTAGTTAACTGTCGTATAAATATAACCTACTTTATGTTTTATTTAACTATTGAGAAAATTATTTTTATACCAAAAATTTTAGACTTATACTTCTAAGTATTTTCTTATTAACGATGTTTCAAGGTAGCATATTATTAAAAGTTGAAAGTATAACACACAAAAGATAAAAATTGATGTCTCAATGTTATCCATTCCACTGTAAATATGTAAAGAAGAGTCAATTTCAATCAAAATCCACAATGTCCATAAATAAGACATAATGACTAATTTCACTTACCAATTGGCCTTGAATATGCAAAATAAAATAAACATTTATAAATATTCAAAACACAACCAAAATTGCAATGTCTGATCTATTTATTTAATTAAAATTAATTTTTTCTATCCAATTAACGTAATATGATTTTTATGGCATCATTAGGTAACTTATCCACTTCTATTTTCTAGCACCGCAATCACCATAGAATATAGTCCATAAAATAAAAAATATATAAGTTTAGTTAGGCCAAAAAAAGGCAACTGCATTTAGCATTCAAAGTGCATGTTATGAAATATTCAAATGACGCGTTTGGTAATTATAGTTCAAAAAATATTATGTTTGATATTCGTCTACAATAGACGTCGTTACAAAGTCACTCAGTAAAACGTTTAGCGCCCCATACAGTAGCAATAACTCAGCGCAGGAAATCACGTCATCGCTCTATTACAGAACGCACACAGAATTTTTGGTGCACACATCTATGACAAGGTTGTGTACGATTCATGTACAATACAGTCACAAGCAAAGGGTGCATGGGTGGAATTGTTTTTCCTTATAACTTATGATTTCTAGTTTCTACCGTAATGTTAGGCGTACAATGAAATTTTCATCATTAAACGAAGAATTATTATAGTGTTATTGTAAATAAGTATTTAAGAAATTGATTTAAATAAAATTCTTTTGATTTTTAGTATCAATAAGATCTTTGATTAGCGGTCTTGATTCCAATAAAAATTCAGAATCGATAAATAATTTTGATACTACCAAAATGTAAAGATGATTTTGTAATTTATGATAACACGCGTTAAAAGTGTTTTAATACGTGGTTCTTCGTTTAATAAAAGAAAATCCATAGCTATACCAAAAATTTATTTTTTGAGTAATGTTATCAATTTATACCTATTATTTTCAAAATTAGATAATTCATTTGCGCCAGAACAAAAGATTTCTTGGTTTTATGAACAAAACACCCTTAATACAAAATTTCTTTATTTTACGATCCACATGCGAAATTGAATATTTTACAAGCTTGCACTTATGCAAAGCGAACGTACTATAGAATGAAGAGCGCTTGTAAAGTTGTTACCTACTTCACAGTTCACACAGAAAAGATCAATAACAATTATAATTGAGATTAACTACTTAATAATATGTACTTTTATAATAATTAAATACAAAGTAGGATAAACTGCTTGATACCTCCATCATCACAACGGATAATATCAAAAACACTTTATTCATGTAGGTCACAGAAATGACACATATGAATGTCAAAAAACATATTTTTCTTATTGAATCTACTGCTACTTCGTAAAAGGTTGAGCTAATGAGAAGAAGTAGCAAGAAACTCATTGCCACTCTTTTAAATAAAGATTTTACATTTTCATCGTTTTACAAATCATTTCAATTACAATTTAATATGTAAAGTGATGCAACAAACATACACAAACATCAAATAGTCATTGCACTAAACTTAAGCACTTCAAATTATTATCCTAAATACCTCGGTGTGGCCCGTTTCCCAGACTTACCAGACTTTTCACAAATACCAATTTCACAGTCTCAAATAAACTCATCCAAGGTATTCATATGTATGTGTATGAATGTAAATATTAACTTATACTTACGGCTGAGAGCATACTTAGACTTTGCTCAGAATTTACTAACTTAACTGAGTGTCAGCTTAGCGTAATATTTTATTTCTTTTATACAGTCATAAGACAAATTATGCTGAGTTTGAGCTAAGACAGCCCAATGCTCAAGTTTGCGTTTTACCACACTCGGCTAAGTTTTACGTAAGTAAAGTCTGAGCAAAAACTTAGAAATAAACTCATGCTCATAATTTCATACATAATGGCAACGAATGCGAAAAAAGATGGAAGTTGTTATCAATAGCTTAAATAGAAGGAAAGCTGTGTACTTTGGCCACATCTACAGAAGCCAGAAACTATATAATTATAATAAAATATTTTATACTCACCTAAAAATCACTAGAAATAAACATAGCATACAAATTTAAGTGACTTATTTGGTACGTTATCCGCAAATGAACTCAAGCTCGGCATATGCTGGCACACATATTATGCATGTTCAGCGCCGATCTTCCGCTTCTGCCATTGTGATCTCGCAACTGTCCCAACACTTATACGCTTTTTTTTATGAAAATACGGGAGCAGACGAGCAGGACGTTCATGTAATGGTAATTGATACGCCCTGCCCATTACAATGCAGTGCCGCTCAGGATTCTTGAAAAGCCTAAATTCTGAGCGGCACTACAATTGCGCTCGTTAGAAAGGAGACAACATCTTATGTCTCAAGGTGAGACATAAGATGTTAAGGCTGAGACATAAGATGTTAAGTCTCCTTTGGGCCAAGTAATTTCACTAGCTACTGCGCCGTTCAGACCGAAACACCGATGTTTACACATTACTGCTTCACGGCAGAAATAGGCACGCCGTTGTGGTACCCATAATATAGCTGGCATCCTGTGCAAAGGAGCCTCCTCTGCTTTACACAAATTATACAAATATAATAAATACGAGTATACAAATTTTTACACGCTTTTTATTAGCTTCACCTGTATGTATGTTTGTTTGTAACAAAACAAATGTTGTTTTGTTTAGTCATGTCGCCTAGTATCAGAATATGGAAGCTGAGTCTTTCGAGCGATTGCCAACTAAGGTTTCAACTGGAAGGCCAAGCCGTCATAATCATATAGAGCTCGGCAATACTTCAAGCCGACTTACATTCTAGCGTTGTACAAAGCGCAGGTCCGGCCACATATGGAGTATAGCTGTCATCTCTGGTCTGGTGCACCCCAGTATCAGCTTCATCCATTTGACCGCGTGCAACACAGGGCTGCTCGAATAATTGCTGGAGATTCGCTGCTCTGTGAACGGCTGGATCACTTGGCGTTGCGTAGACGTCACTTCATTGTGTGTCTTCTACCGCATTTATCACGGAGAGTGTTCCGAAGTGCTTTTTGACCTGATTTGCACGACACGCCACACATTATCAATTATTGCGGTTTTCAAAGAACTTTCTACCACGTACAACCAAGCTGTAGAACGAGCTTCCTTGAGCGGTAGGGGCGATACGACATGAGTATCTTCAAAAAACGCGCGTATCCCTTTCTAAAAGGCCAGCAACGCTACTATGATTTCTCTGGCGTTGCTGCAGAATGTGGGCAGAGGTGATCACTTAACATCAGGTGACCTGTACGCTTGTTTTTAATACTCTTCCATAAAAAGAAAATATAACAATACATTTGATCATGGATATTGAGATGCGATGCATACGGATTTAAAAACAGGCGCTTCCACGGTGACTTACAGGACGAGTATAACCTTTATTTATTTGCAGTGTGTAGATTGAGGTAGCTATCTGTTACTCGCGACTTCGTCCGCATTTACCATTGCTACCATATTAGTTGCTGTTCCAATGCAGTCATTTTGCATATAAGTATACAAAACAATCGTTCGACCATTTTTTCTTCTACTTACTTTGCGAATTCGACTATCACGATAAAGTGTTTTCATTTTTCGGGTTAATATATAGCTTATGACACTGACAAGTAATGGGGCTTTCTATTGATATCAGAATATTCAAAACCTATTCAGTATTTCCTGAGTTTACCCCCTACATCCCCACAAACCTTATCTCTTTCTTATTAGTACAGATTCACATTTTTTTTGATGGAAGGCATTGTGTATTTGACGTTTAAGTAATTTTGTTGCATCACTTTACATAAAAAATTGAAATAAAATTAATTTGTTAACGATGAAGCTGTAAATATTGGTTTTCTTTTTACTTCTTCTCATTAAAACTCAACTTGCACAGTGGTAAATATAAAAAGAAAAAACTTTTGACATTCATCATTGTAAACATATCTTGACCTAGACGAATAAAATGATTTTGATGTAATGTGCGGAGAACACTGATCGCCGCTAAGTCGTCACTTTTGGTTTAATTCTTACGCTTTGAAGACGTTCATATGGGTCACTCCAATCTAAGCCTTATTCAAACGAGATAAAATGTCTTATCACGCCCGTCTACCAATTATTGAGGAACGCAGGTAGCTTCTATTAAGGACCCCTATGACATTTGGGATCATTAATATTTGTATTTTAAGACCACTTTAAGTTTTTTTTTCGTTGATGTGTTTATGGTAGTTCAGTTTTAATATAATTGACAGTTGTATTGGTGTAGGGTTGCCATACGTAACATATTAATGAATATTTATAAGATGCCAAACTAGGTTCTTACTAAGGCGCAGCATATGAATTTGAAAATATGCCAGACAGCTATGGAAGAAGACTGAGTTCTATCAGATGATGGACAGCGCGCAGATGGTCAGAATGAGTTTGATCTTAAAACGATCATAAGGGCTAAACTACACCGCGACGCGTAACTGTGATGTCCGTAAGCTGCCAAACTAGACACCATACAGACAGTCAAGAAACTACACTGAGACAGTATCAAAATTACCCTCGAAGAGATAGCACGACTGTTGTATGAAAATAGGAAAATAAAGTTCGAGCTGGTCGCGCCGCCAAATTGGTTACGTAACCAAACGGACACCAGGTGAGAAACTCTCTATAGAGCTGTATATACTTTGTTGGTAGCCCGATTGGTTGCGCTACCGTGGTGTCCCAGTGTATTAATATTTTTTTGGTAAAGGAGGACAAACGAGCGTACGGGTCACCTGGTGTTAAATGATCACCGCCGCCCACATTCTCTAACAACACCAGAGGAATCACAGGAGCGTTGCCGGCCTTTAAGGAAGGTGAACGCGCTTTTTTTGAAGGTACCCATGTCGTATCGTCCCGGAAACACGGCACAAGGAAGCTTATTCCACAGCTTGTATATAGCCCTAAGACGTAGCTTGTAACGAAAAAGTAATAAACCTGGCATGTTTTCATCGGTTGTTACCACTGACCTGTATAAATACCACTGAACAAGCTGTTCCATATGTTTGACAGAAAAAGCGCCACTCGCGAGCGGCCAGACATCTAATTTTGACGTATAATGCAAATGGCTGCGAAGGAACGTACAATACTCTCAATTATTTTTACATTTTGAATTAATTTCGTTTGTTTTCGGTGTTATTTATACTTCAAGAATCAACATAATAAAGTACACAATTTTTTTTAAATAGTTTCCCACCATCTATGTTATCCACTTGGTTGTCATCACTAGCTTTAGTACCGCAGACTCTCGCTACAGCGAAACAGCGCCAAAATGGCGAATATCAAACAGGCACAACAGTACTTTGACAGCCGCAAGTCCAGTGGCACATAGTTATAGAGGTCAGTGGTTGTCTAGCAGCAAGACGATCTATTCAGACATAAATTATCTAAGGTGTGATGAATATAAGGACTTACTCAAATAGCCTAAGTAGGATCTTAGGCTCAGGTTCGTGTTTTTTTGTTAAAACTAATTTTAAATGAATGTTTTTGGAGTAAGCAATGTAAATGAGCAAGCCTTAGGTTGCTTATGAAAGTTTGGCCACATATACCTGTTATTAATTTTCTGATTTAAATTGCACCTATGTATTATTGCATTATTGCACATATTACATTTGTAATAAATGTTTCGTCATTTTAAAGGAAATTTTATATAGAACTAGCTGACCCAGCAAACGTTGTCTTGCCGATATTAAAATCGCGATACAAAAGTAACTGTTGATCCTAGATGGGTGAAAATTTTAAGTTGTTTGTATTTTTTAATGCTGACTCATAATCAAACAAATTTAAAAAAAAATGTCAAAAAAATTAAAAAAAAAACCTTTAGCGGTATGAAAAATAGATGTTGGCCGATTCTCAGACCTACTCAATATGCTCACAAAATTTCATGAGAATCGGTCAAGCCGTTTCGGAGGAGTACGAGAACGAACATTGTGACACGAGAATTTTATATATAAGATTAAAAAAGATATGGTTGCCAGCTCTCAATCAGCCGGAACATAAAGATTGCCAGGTGTAAAAAGGTACATTTTTATTTATAAATTGTCTTATAAATCTACTTATCTTTCTTTTTTTATAATTTTAATAGAAAACTGAAGTTGGACCCAGAAAAGACCAAACAGTCTTTTCTTCTGGGCCCATTCTTTCAGGCGAAATATCTACTTAAATTGTGCCAAAGATATCGAGTAGGTACTTTTCCGGAAGTAAACACTCATAAAATAAACAAAAATGGGATAGATGTTTTTTATCAGTCAACTTTGTGATAGTATTAATAGTTCTAGTAACGTTACGAACAACTTTTAACGTTATCTGTTAATATAAGATCAATATTAAACAATTTTTACTATCTAGAATATTTAATAAAAAATAGCCAACGTACTATAGACCTTATTATCCTATGTGAAGTTAACATCAGAGACTCAACTAAAAATCTATTTGAATTACCTTACTATAATATGTATACTTGTTAGCTTAAACACCGAAGAGGGGAAGGTGTCATTGTTCATTTACATAAAAAAAAAATTTACTCCTTTCACTGACACAGTATTTCAAAACCGTGACGGGATATATTCAATACAGCTATAACTATAAACTTTGTGTGTGCGCTGTGTACAGGCCGCCGGACTCATGCAAAAATTGTTTCATAAATGAAATCTCAGCGCACATCAAGAGGGTTGCGAATAAAAGTGATATACTCGTTGTGGGAGACATTAATATAGATTTGTGCGACCTATTTGAACACAATGTCAGAATTAGGACTTAGTAGTGGTATTTCCCAATATACTAGGATCGAAACGAAAGGTCAGTGTCTAACTAAAACTTGCATAGATCACGTGTTTACTCGCTTAGCCTGTGCGCGACCTGTGTACACCGCTACTATTAACGATTCTATAGCCGATCACAATATAATAGGATGCGCGCTCACCTTGCAAGCGCGTTATCAGCAGGCACAAGGTCACGGTCACTGCACGAATACAGTGATGAATGCATCAAGAGTTTGCACTGTACTATGTAGTAGGGAAGTTTTAAAAGAATTGCGTGAACTAGACTGGAGTGAAGCGCTCCCACTTCACTGCCCAAGTGAAGTATACGACTTTATAACAAGTCAGTTTAATGGTATTTATAGTAAATGTTCGCGAGTTAAAATGGCTAAGTCAAACAAAAGAAGTTCTTGTATTTGGGTAAATAATACAATGTTAAAAATATGTGCTCAGAAGAAAAAAATATACTAAATATATTAAAATATCTCATTACAGTAGGGCTGCCATTTCTTGCCAGTCCGTTAAGATGAATCACGTGACCAGTTTTGTGTTCTTAGCTCAATTTCAACATGATTGTGGTTTGGAACGTTTTTCTGGAATTACTTCCAATTCAAACTCTAATAACTACATTATATTACAAAAAGTAGGTAAAACAATAATTGTTGTATTTATTTTTATTGCTTATATCGATTTAATACAGGCACTAATGGGTTTTTAATCTGTTAAGCTTGCAGATAAATTAAATTAATCCGTATTAGAACAAAAGTAATTATGTCAGTATTTTATTTTTAAATTGTTTACATATCTTATCTTATTTTAAATATTTGCAATGCGTTTTATCAGACAATTTTCTTTTCTTAGTGAAAACTCAGAATTTAATGGTATGTGCGATAGACCGTACACCATATGAAAATAAATCAAACCAAAACTGTTTTAATCATTAAAGTAAAAAATGTAACTAATGAATCAATTAAAAAATGGCAGCTTTGAGCAAATTATAGTAGTAATTTTATGCGACAGTTGTATAATGAGGGTCAAAAAACCCGAGTGGTGTGGGTTGCTTGGTGGGCCAACTTGTGATATTTGTTTGTTTTACGAGGGCTTCACTAAAAATATCGGGAATGGAATATTTCCACTGTTCCTGTCATATTCAAATCTTTTTAGTTGAAAACTCCTTGGTTTTAAAAATCGAATACCATTTATTTATTTAAAAAAAGATTCTCGGTCTTGCCACAAGGTCTTGTCAAACTTGTTTAGTCGTTGAGAAAATGGAATTGACTCGAGAAAATTCTAGAGCGATCTTTTATTATGACTTTCGAAGTGCTTTAACACAAAAACAGTGTGTTGACCGGATGATTACAGCATTTGGTAATGAAGCCCCATCCAAAACCCCATCCAAAACCCCATCCAAAACCCCATCCAAAACCGCAATTTATCGCTGGTTTGCTGAATTTCAACGTGGACGTGTCAAGCTCAGTGATGATCCCCGTCAAGGTCGTGCAAAAACTGCATTCACCAAAGAAAACGTTTATGCTGTGCGTAAGCTGATTGAAGAAGACCGACATGTGACATACCGCGAAATTCAGGCAACTTTAGACATTGGCGTGAGTCATACGAATAATCTTGCATGAACATTAGGTGTAAAAAAGTTGTTTTCCCTAATGCGGTATGCATTTGCTCTGTGAAGAGCAAAAAGCTGCTCGCGTTACTTGGTGCGTCAGAACTCTCGAAAGATTACACGCCGGATCCAAAAATGCTGTATACAACATCGTATCAGGTGACGAATCCTGAATATACGCGTACGAACCCGAAACAAAAAACCAGTCACGAGTTTGGGTATTCGAAAATGAGTTAAAGCCAACAAAAATTGTTCGTTCACGGAGTGTTGCAAAAAAAATGGTGGCCGCGTTTGTCTCCAAAACCGGCCATGTTGCGACTATTCCTCTTGAGGGACAAAGAACGGTTAATGCAGAATGGTATGCTAGCATTTGTTTGCCACAGGTCGTTTCTGAACTCCGTAAAGAGAACTGCAACCGCCACATCATCCTCCATCACGACAATGCGAGTTCTCACACCGCGCACAGAATAAAAGAGTTTTTAGAGCAAGAAAACATAGAATTATTAGACCATCCGCCGTACCCCCGACCTAAGCCCCGACCTAAGCCCACATGATTTCTATACTTTCCCTAAAATAAATTGCGTGGTCAGAGATTTTCATCGCCTGAAAAAGCTGTGGACGCCTATAAAACGGCCATTTTGGAGACCTCAACTTCCGAATGGAATGGTTGTTTCAATGATTGGTTCCATCGTATGTAATCATCGCATCATATTGTAAAATGTAATTAAAATTAAAAAAATATATTACATGGATCATTTTAACGTTCTTATTAATAAATTCAAACAAAACAATGCCAGATAAATGGCGGATGGTGAAATTTTGTACGAATGAAGAGGGCTTTCCACAGACACATAAAATTTAAATAAATTTCAGCAACTTGTTATTTTTTAGTGATTTCACTTACTGCTGCTGGGATTAAATATATACAAATTTAATTAATATTCAACGACTTTCAGATTAAAATTTCATTAAGATTCTTTTGAAAACAACTCAGTGTTGGAAGGTTCCCCGTAAGATAGACCGATGATCTGGTCAAGATAACCGGAATACGTTGGATGACTAATCGTCGTTAAGGCCTTTCTCACACAACATTCATAGTTGCTGCTGTGACAATTAACATTACTTATTATTAATAACTATTAATTAATACTATTATCTAAACTAAAATAAAAAAAAATAAGGTTGATTATAGCCTTTAACTTATATATTTATGAATTCAATTTTTAAATGAAAATATTATAAAACATAATATATATAAATATTTTTATTAAATGGGATGTTACCGTATGTTACGTTTAAGTTCCTGCAGTCTAGTGAAAAATATTTCTAACTTGTTTATTTTTCTATTCATATCATTGTATTGCCTGAGCAGTCTAGGTAGTGGTGAAAACGACACTAAGTTTGTTCGGAAGCTTGGTATATAGTGGAAACTTTTAAATTCAAATGAAACAACAATTAAAGTACAAGAAATCAAATCACATGAAACAATCCAATGTTAAACTTTTTAAAAGTCTCTAGAATGTTCTATCTTCTAACTGTCATATGAAAATATGTAGTTTCGATCTCTAAATTCGTACCAAGGAGGTTTTTTCTAGAGTAGCCTGTACGCCGAAAAGAAAATTTCATACTTAAACCCCAACCATTAATTATATTGTAGTGTGCATTCAAAATACATTTGCTGTTATTTGTGTCGAACGGCAAATATCATTAAATGAAAAATTTATGAAAATGACTGTGACAGAATTTTTATTTATGAATAAACATTTAAGCTCAGAAATTTTTTCTTATCTTAAAAAATGAGCAATAAATAATATATCGATTAATTTATTTAAATAAATTAACAGCAAGCTTTCGACTGGATAACTACAGGACTTCCTTTAAAAATTAACATATATCTACCTACATAATCCCACTGCATGTTATGTTTCCTTACCCCAATGGCAGATCGTTTTTAAGTGATGCTTCATACTCATCAGTCCCTCTAGATTCTAGAAGTTGCCGAGAAGGGGTACTTCAGGGCACGGTGCTAGGGCCAATACTCTACAAGATCTTCACTCGCGCCCTCCCCAGTTCTCCCAAAGTTGCCATCCAAAGCCTTAAGCTAGTCATCAACGTCATAAACGTGTTAATTCTTGATAAAGGTCCTAAAAATCAATTTGTTTCGAAAATTGTATCTCGCACGTAAAAACTGTTATTAACAAATTCATACATACTGCTCAAACAAATAAATATTGAACAAAAAAAATAATCAAACACCTAAGCACTCCTAATAATACACATTTAACAGTTAGTTGTTTTTTTACATTAAGTACATTACAAACTCACACGAATAATCCTCAAAAAAAATAAAAGGCGTTTATAATGTTTGATTACATTCAGTATGTGTAATTAATACATTCGTATTTCTCACTTTAAATGGGAAAATCTATTCATTTCACTTCTTTAAAGTTGAAATTTACAAAATTCCAATGTTAGTATGTAACATTCTTAGTGGGAATTCCTAAAATACTTATAACTTTCTAGACTTAAATTTGTTAACTTTAATGTTAATCAGGACGAAAATTTCAGCCACTGGAATTTTCTGCCATTTGTCACATTTTTTTATGAAAATAAGGAATGCGACGAGCAGGACGTTCAGTTGATGGTAATTGATACGCCCCGCCCGTGAGAATGCAGTGCCGCTCAGGATTCTTGAAAACCCAGAAATTGAGCGGCACTACAATTGCGCTCGTCACCTTGAAACATAAGATGTTAAGTCTCATTTGCCCAGAAATTTCACTAGCTACGGCGCCCTTCAGACCGAAACACAGTAATGCTTACATATTATTGCTTCACGGCAGAAAAAGGTGCCGTTGTAGTACCCGTAATCTAGCCAGCAATCGTGCAAAGAAGCCTCCGGTAAGGATGATTGATTGGAATTAACTAAGTATTTTTAGTTTTGTGTAAATACCTCAGTATCAGCAAAGAACTTTTTACAGCCAAACTATGCATTGCCCTTTTTTTCACTGGGTCTCTATAAACAATAGCCCACGTTAATACGATATTCGAGTATAAACGGGTGCTTCAAGTCTGGTAACTGGTCCGCTCCTTTGAATCCTCTGCTGCTCCTGTGCTGCAAGCATGGGCAGTGGTTTGGCACTCCTCACCAGGTGACACTTTCGCTTCTTTATCCTTCAGATCCATGAAACATCTATTTTGTTTCTTTTTAAGTTTCTTTAATACCTTGTTCAGCTATTTGATCCTATTGCATACAAACTTAGATCAGAGATTGCTCTCCGCTGCGCTCCAACTAGATACCGCACTACCTAAGAACAATAGCATTTTTATTTCGGCAACTATGAGATGCTTGCTTGTGGCATCTTGACACTCAATGGCATCGTTCAAATTTTGTAACAAACGCTTCGTTTTATTTTATATTGAAATTAATAAAATACAAAATACTTATTGGTGATAAGTATGTTATCCCAGTGTCTTTCTTTATTCTTGTAGTATTTTTTTTACAAAGTTTTACTTCGCAACCCGGCATTTTAGTTTCAATTATAAGCAAAGCTTAACAAAACATGTGGCACATCAACATGACACATTGTTCGAGACTGGCTCGAGTACGCCCATTTGGGCGTAGTATTAGTTGCCGCAGTTTGCGACTACGTCTGCGGTATCTAGTTGGAGCGCAGCGGAGACGAATCCTTAATCTAAGCATACAAATATCCATAAAATGCAAGTTGTCTCTTGGTGTCTATCATATTTATATGAATTTATGAATTTTCATGGTAAAAATTATCCGGTACGTAAATGTTATTAGATTTAAAGCATACAATACACGCGCCAGATTATTTTTATATTTTTCTCAGCTTGGTAAAAATAAATTTAGAAAACCGAATAACAACAACGCCTTTAGGTATTATAATACTCCCGATATAAATCATAAATTGACAAGCGAAGCTATTAATTATTTTCAAGAAATTCAAAGAAATTCAACTCTATTAAAATGTGGAAATAGAAATCAAATTTGCAAAAGACTTGTTAACAAACTCACTTTGTTCATCCTCAAAGAATTATAATGGGCTTAAAAATACTGGCTCAATTAATTAGGGACAATTAGCAGGGGTTGAGGAACAAAAGGTGGAAAAAACTCTCGCCATTAATTACGCGGATGGCGGAGGGTTCGGTCTAACCGGCCTTTGTTTTTCGGGAACCCATTAGATAGCACGTAGTGTTTGTATAGATCAGTAAACAATGATTTAATTGACGAACTACAAAAGAATATATTCAATATTTAGCTTCTAATGTCCGGCAACATATTATCTCTATATTTTGTGCATTCAGCTTTTCCTAAATTTGTTTTTTATGTGAATAAATTTACGTTCAGCTGATGGTAATTGATGTCCTTCCCATTACAATACAGTGCTACACCGGATTCTTGAAAAACCCAAAAATTCTGAGCGGCACTACAACTGCGCTCGTCACCGTGAGACATAGGATGTTAAGTCTCATTTGCCCATTAATTTCACTAGCTACGGCGCCCTTCTGACTGAACCACAGTAATGCTTATACATTACTGCTTCACAGCAGAAATAGGCGCCGTTTTGGTACCCATAATCTAGCCGACATCCTGTGCAAAGATGCCTCCCACTGGTACATACTACGCGGTGCGACTAGTTTACTTTAGTTTTTTTTCATAGTATTATTATTTCATTGTACTATTATATATTCTTTGGTATTATGTATTCTGGTATGTATGGTAACGAGGCAGTTTGTGTGGTAAAGGTTGCTACAACGTAAATAACTTTCTGGATGATACCACGGATTGGGAATGCAGCGACCGCCTTCAGCCAATAAATTTTATTGTACGATATTACATTGTAACGAAATTTTATTAAAAAAAGAAGCTCGCTGAGTTTTTTTTCCCTCGTAGTAATGTGTAAGCATTACTGTGATTCGGTCTGATGGGTGCTGTAGCTAGTGATGTTACTGAGCAAAGACTTAACATGTAATGTATCAAGGTGACGAGCGGTGATGAATAGTAGTGCCGCTCAGAATATTTGGGTATTTTCAAGATTCCTGAGCGGAACTTGCATTGTAATGGGCAGAGCGCAGCAATTTCCATCAACTGAACGTCCTGCTCGTCTCTTCCCTAATTGCCATAAGAAATAATAATAATATGGTCCATGATATTAAATCCTACTATTTTGTGCTGATAGCCAAAGCTATTTCTATTGCCAATATAAAAAAGAAGTCGTTTCCTTGTCGATAAAACCTATAGATATAAAAGATTATCGGTATTAAATCCACAATAACTCCGATGTAGAACAAAAGAACCTGATAAACAATGTTATATTGATTAATAATTAGGTATTAATATTATGTAAAGGAAAGATTTTTATTATTATAAGCGATTAAAGTATGAACTGTACCATTTTATATTGAAAAATTTAAACATATTTTTGTATGGTAAAATTAATTGATTTAATTTGTAGATAATATCATATGCTTACAATATTTTTTAATGGAAAAAGGAGGACAACGAGCGTACGGGACACCTGGTGTTAAGTGCACATTCTGTTGCAGCACGAGAGGAATCACAGGAGCATTGCCGGCCTTTAGGCCGGAAGGTGTAAGGTGTGTTTTTTTGAAGGTACCCATGTCGTATCGTCCCGGAAACACCGCAAGGAAGTTCATTCCATAGCTTTGCAGTACGTGGAAGAAAGCAAATAACAAAAACATACCCTAATTTCTGGCGTGTCATGCGAAGCAATATACTAGTGTATAGTCTATAGTCGTGACGACATAAGCGTGCGAGACACAAAAATCACAAGGTGAGGATGACACTTTACTCATATTGAAAGTGAAAAGAAGCCAAGTTTTATATGACGAAGTAAACAATGCTCTATCTGACATCGTGTACTGGTTTAGCGACAACATCTTATTGTTAAATATAATAAAACGGAGAGGTGGTCAAACCGGTGGAATTTGCTAAATTTCTTAGCATTACTATTGATTCCAAATTGCAATGGGGCCCCCATATTGAAGGATTTGTAAATAGGCTTAGTTCTGCGGCATATGCGGTTAAAATAAGGCTGTGGAATGAGCTTCCTTGTGCGGTGTTTCCGGGACGATACGACATGGGTACCTTCAAAAAAAGCGCGTACACCTTCCTTAAAGGCCGGCAACGCTCCTGTGATTCCTCTGGTGTTGCAAGAGATTGTGGGCGGCGGTGATCACTTAACAACAGGTGACCCGTATGCTCGTTTGTCCTCCTATTCCATAAAAAAAAAATAAGACAGTTAACTGACATAGATACGGTGCGATTAGTTTACTTTAGTTATTTTCATAGAATTATGTCCTATGGTATTGTTATAGGGCAGTGCAGCCGATATTAATACCATATTTGAGCTGCTGAAGAGGGCTATTCTCGCTAGTTATAACCTAGGTCCTAAAGAATCATTGAGAGAAAAATTTACAGAAGTCAAGATTTTGACTGTTGCAACTCAATATTATATTCTTGATAATGTTCTGTGAGTTCATAAGCACATTAATGAATTTGCTAGAAACTGCGACAAACAATGTTAATACCAGGATCAAACATAACCGCCTAACAAGTTTGAGTCGAGTTTGCAAGGCTTTTACTGGGCGATGTATATGTTTATACCACATGACCCCAGAAAATGTACAAAACAAATGTATTACGAAAAATAAAAGAATTGTTAAAAAACGTTTGTGTGGTAAAGGTTAATAATAAACTAATTGAAAGAACACCCCAAGGCTCTTTCATTATATTTTTTTATTGTACGATATTACATTATAATGCATAATTTATAAAAAAAGCCTCCTGAGTTTCTTGCGCCCGTTCTTCTCAGATCTGAGGCACACTATTTTGAATGCGTGGTAGTTTTATGACGATTAATGAGTGATTTTTAATCTGTTTTAAATCCTATTTAGAAGAAGACCATATCTAACTGTAACATAACAAGATAGGAAAGGTTTTTTTTTTTTTTTGTTTTTTTTTCGCTTCATTGTGTGTCTTCTACCGCATTTATCACGGGGAGTGTTCCGAAGAGCTGTTTAACCTGATTCCTTCCGCCGAATTTCACCATCGCACGACACGCCACAAGTTAGGATATCATCCCCACCATCTGGATGTGTGGCGGTCCTCCACAGTGCGGTTTTCAAGAAGCTTTCTCCCTCCTACTACAAAGCTGTGGAACGAGCTTCCTTGTGCGGTGTTTCCGGGACGATACGACATGGGTACCTTCAAAAAAAGCGCGTACACCTTCCTTAAAGGCCGGCAACGCTCTTGTGATTCCTCTGGTGTTGCAAGAGAATGTGGGCGGCGGTGATCACTTAACACCAGGTGACCCGTACGCTCGTTTGTCCTCCTATTTCATAAAAAAAAAGGGAAACGAATCTTTTGTTACTGTAACCGATTATGTTTGAGAAGTTGTAAACAATGAGCAACATAAGGAATTAGTTGCATTTATTTTGAATAAACTGATACCCGTGACTTAATAATAATATTTTTTTTTTAAATGAATTCTTAGAAACACAAGAAAATTTTCAAGACGTGACGTCACCTCTTCCCACTTACAGCCGACAGTCCGCTATATAAGCGGTAGCAGAACAGTTGGTGACGATTACTTCGTTTGTCGTCGGACTGTGTACATCTCACCGAAACTCTGTCCGTTTTCGTTGTTTTATTTAAATTGTATTGACAGTGACAGGTGGACAGGGTGAAGACGTCTATAAAAGGCGACGTCTCCCTAGCGTCGACACATTTTCGCTGTAACCGTTAGGACAATTAGGACGTTACTCTGCCCGATTTCTATTCGAAAATTAGTCTTTGTGTTGTTTGAAATTTATTCTTAGAAGTTTAAAAACCCTTTTTGATCTTATTTCCTAATTGTATAATAATATGGGACCGGTACTCGAAACCGGGACCTCTAGCCCAGTAGGCAGGGTCACTAACCGCTGGGCTATATACATCATCAATTGATAGTCAAATAATCCAATATTGTATTCTTTTTCAAATCTATCTATACTATTAAATGGAAAGTCGGTGTTTTCCTTCGGTTATACAGCGAAAACTACTGAACCGATCGGAATAATACTTATATCATGCAGATGTGTTTCGGAGAATGTTTTTGTCTATGATTGAATAGTTGTCATAGCAGTACTGCCAAGACGAACACTTCACATACTGGTAGTTCTACTGCTTTGAGAAAATTTTAGCGACTGCTAACAATAGTTACTACTTTCCAGTTAAGTGTGACATGGTGTCCAATCTGACAAATGGTTAAAATAAGTCATTCAGCAAACAAGCGACTAAAGCAGTTCAAGCCTTTATTCTCAGTCGTCGTTGAAGCATACATATTAAGTGTACGGACTTGTAAACCATCCTAGTTTGAATTTCCACCTTTTTGCTTCTTTCCTATTACCTACCAGTGGCGCCGCCTGGTGAACATTTTTCTACTAGTCTAAAACTGTAATGTCGGTCGAGCGAGATTAAATGACGGCGGTCCTGCACATGATATGTACCTACTTCCATTTTCCTTCTCATTATCACGTGTTTGCAAGTCAAGAGTTTTCACCCTTTCCTTTTAGGGTTCGAGTAGTTTTAGCAAAGGCTTGAATCTTTTCATTCCCACAAAAACATAATATGGGATATACTCGTACTCTCAATAAAATTGATTAAAGTAACGCATTTCAATCTAAAAACATTCTATTTAATCATGCACTGATAAGATTGATAAGCTCAAACCCTAAATCAATAAGCCTTCAATAACTATTAATGCAGAGTTGTGTGATGCCAATCAGCCACTTTATGGCGCTCCAAATACTAATGGTCTAACTAATCTCTGGCCTGTCACCACAAAGTACGATGCACTAGCCAACAAACCAACCGTCACTTTGCAAAGAGTATCACAACATAAAATCACGCGATTCTCGTCCATTATCGCGTGTAATATATTTTTCTATAACGCGGTATCAATTATCGGATACAGCTAGATTAAGCCCATTAAACAAGCTATCAATTATGAAGCACCTATCTATAGCAGATAATGATTTCGGCAGTGCCCGGTACGCTGACTCGAAATGTGCGCGTGTCGACAGAAAAAGGCATCGTTTCTTATAGAAGATATACTAGAAAATAAAAAAGTGATTAAAGAAAATGAAAGAGAAATCAGTAAAACTAGAACTGATGATGTACTTCAAACGAAATTCAACGTTATGACAGAAGTAAAAAATGATCTAGATGCGGTTAAGTTGAGGGTTAATCTCGAACAGAGAAGAAATACATACCCGTTGTATCCGATGCCGGTAAAGGCCAATATGCCGTGGCCGATGTACAGAATGAAAGGGTATGAGGTTCCGCAGCAGTCTATGAATTTCTATAGCGAACCAGTATTAAATTCTGACCATATTTTGCGGAGTCAGTTGTCGGTGAACAGATTTCTGACACCATATAGTGTTCGGCATCCATACAACTTCGATCGGGGTGAGTAAAGTGTTATGCTATAATCACTTTAATTTTTATTCAAGGCTCAGAAGTTAAATTATTTTTTAACAAATAATCATCATCAGATATCAGATTTTAACGTAAGAAAATTGTTAATCACTATTGATATGAGTTATTTCAAAATATGAACTTAGAAATTGATTGGCACATTTAATAAATTTCCTTTCTTGCCTTTATATTTACTGAATTTGTCATATTTTTTGTAGTATCTAAAAATCTTATTATTTTTACCGGAAATACTATTGCAACTTTGTATCAGTTATATTTGTATGTCCACATTATATTTGTTACTTTACTCAGAGAACATGATTTTCCGCTTTTTCTTTGTATTACTTGAATGAGCAATAATAATAATATTGACACACTTTTACACAATTTATCTTGCCCCAAACTAGGTAAATCCTGTGATATGGGTTGCAAGACAACGAATTACTACTATACTACTTACTTAAACTTTCATGACTCGGAAACAAAGTTAACATCCATATTCATCATATAAATATTTGACATGACCGGAATTAAAAAATGAAAGACTGGAAACCAATAACGAACGTACTAATGATTAAACTGTATCATGAAAATTTGATTAATAACAAAACCAACAATCAGAGGGAGGCTCTTTTTCACAGGATGCCGGCTAGATTATGGGTATCAAAACGGCGCCTATCTCTGCCGTGAAGCAGTAATGTGTAAGCGTTTTTGGGTTTCGGTCCGAAGGGCGACGTAGCTAGTGAAATTACTGGGCAAATGAGATGTCTCAAGGTGAAGAGCTGTGAACTGCTTTGAAATGGGCAGGGCGTATTAATTACCATCAGCTGAACGTCCTACTGGTGTCATACCCTATTGTTATAAAACAAAAGATTATGATACAGTACATTAAAGAACTCATTTTCATCAGCCCCCTGGTGACGCAGGGAGTACTTAACTTCTACTTTTAATTACATTACAAACAAAAATATAAAACTTCAGCTTTGGTCCTACTAATATAATAGTTTTATTGTTACCTTAGTTTTAAGTAAATAATTATATAGAAAATAAGTATGTAGGTAGAAATAGATAGCAATAGCAGAATACAAAATTCAAGTTGAGTACATTATCATGCTCATTGTGTGTATTGTTATATGTAATGAAATGTCTTTGATAAAATTATTTGTATTGCAAATAGGGATTTCTAAATCAAACAAATTTAAGTTTCGGATAGTACCAATAAACATAATATATACTAAAACATCCTCCGAAACACGCCGCATCTTATCGTATATGTATTAATATAAGTAAGTATATATAAAGAACTGCTCTTCATTTACTAGTAGTTATAATATGTAGATAGTTTTTCTACAGTGCTGTAGTAGAATTAGCGCATTTCTTAGCGCAGTGTTCCCAGCACGATACGATATGGGATCTTAAGAAAAGCGTGTGCACTTTTCTACTATCGCTTCTGTGATGGCTCTGGTGTTGCAGGAGAATTATCTCATGCAACATGCGGCGGTGATAACTTCATACATCCACATCATAAAAAAAGTGTGTGTATATTTTTGTATGCACGCAAGAAGTTATAATTCTTTGGCCTAGCGAAGCAAAAATCACTAAAATGTTTTATTACTCGTGCTAATCTACGTTTTTAGAAAGAACAATTTTGTAAAAATCTTGCAAAGATGGCTTTGACAATTAATTATTAAATATTGAATATGGCTGTATCGGCTTGAACTCTTTGCCTGTCCTAATAATGGACAAAGAAACCAAAAAAAATAACAAATGATGCAAAGGTCAGAAAATTTTAGAAACCAACTTGAACCTGTTACTTTTGTGTTACAGTGATGCACGCGCATCTTAAAATTTCACTCTCATCATTTTTTCATAACGCGCCTGAAGAAGTACAAATTCAATAATCTAATATTAGATATATGTACAGTACAACTGATACTTCTCTCTGATCGGTCCCTCATGTTTGAGGATCGTGGTCAGCATTATGTTGGATCTGGAGCGGATGATCTGCCTCCACCGGATTCAGTCCCTCTCTAACAATCATAGAGAATTTAATAATCTTTTTGGAGAACGACCACGCATTTTTCAAAACACAATTAGTTTTTCCAAACTTCTGCGCATTGTGTGGCCAAAATATGAAAGAATACGTTGTCTGAAGAAGCAGTTTTTATTCGGAGCTGAATCAGGAAGATACTGGTAATATCCATAAGTATAAAGTTTTAACATGTGTAAGTATGTAAGTGTTTACAACTGATATCATATAAGGAAGGTAGAGCCAATAGAGATTTCGAATGTAATATTTATCAAATTAATGTTCAATAATTCATATAATCCAGCGGTTATCAGCAACCACTGCAAATAAAAAACAACATTCGCTTATCATTTCAATTGGGACAGTGTGGTTTATTATAGCTAAATTCATACGGCTTTGTCTAGATAGGGACATTCTTATCAAATTTATTTTTCTTTAATAAGTTTTAATTTAATATGCTCTCACAACATGATCCTAGAAAATATACAAAGTATATCTGTTACGAAAGTCAAAAAAATCCTTAATAGCGTTGTGTATGGTTAATGTTACTGTAATATAAATGACTTTCTTACGGCCGTTCTCAATATACTATCTACAGATAGAGATGAATTACTACCTTCTACTGTCAGTAATTAGCTGTCAATAATCTGAAGCTGTCCCAATATACCGGATAAGTCATTCTTATCGTCGTATATTGGGACGCGTGAATTGCAAATCCATACAAACTTGTATCGCTGGTAAGCTATTCGTCCTCCCATTGACAGACAGCGTGTACGGGTAAAGTGAGTTACCGTCAATAAGTATATTGGTACAGAAAAGTCAACGATAGTTACGTTAATGATACCATAGATAAATGGAATGGAGCGAACGCCCTGTATTGTAACAAATTTAAAAAAAAAGCCCGCTGAGTTTGTTGTGCCCGTTATTCTAAGGTCTGAGGCGTACTACTTCGAATTTGTGGTAGTTTTAGACGTTCAATAAGTAACTTTAAATCCAACTTTGAATAAAAATGGTTGAATTTTATATTATGAAATATGATTTAAATAAGCTTGTTAGTATATATTGTAAGAGAACCCATTATAAACTATATTATAAAAAGCACTGCTAGTGTTTTTTAAGCTTGTATATCAATCGCGTTTTGCGAAAAACTTCTTGCACCGCACAGCCACTTAGTGGGAGCTGATATCTATAGATCGTACTTAGACATTACTTACGTAAAACTTAGCTGAGTGTTATAAAACGCTAACTTGACTTTTGCATTCTGCTGTTCTTGCTTATGCTCAGCATAATTTCAGCTGTCAAATGATTATAAAAACGAAATGAAAGAATATCCTAAGCTAACACTCAGCTAAGTTTTACTTAAGTGAAGTCTGAGCAAAGTCTAAGTACAATTTATTGATGTCAGTCTAACGGCCGTTTTCAATAACCTATCTATCCTTGGTTTAACTTACTAGAGGTAGAGGTAGACAATCTATCCCTTTTACGCTTACTTACATTTCAATAACCTATCGACAAATAGCATTGGACTATAACTGTATTGCACATGACTATGGCCGTTAGAGCATAATCTTAACAAGGCCGGCAACGCATCTCGGGGCCCCTTGTGTTGCGAATGTTAATGTTCACTTCCCATGGGGTAAGCCTCTTGCCCGATAGATTACCTTATAAAAAATGATTATGTATGTATGTATACTTCAAAATTAATTTTAGATAAACATGTTTATTTCCATAAAAGTTAGTTTTTAAGTAAAATAATGGGTATTAATTGATGTCTCAAAAAACTGCCCACGATAATATATATGTATTGTTAAAATATCATCAGACACAATATTGACTTAATATTATCTTTACAACTCAATTCGTAAACTAAGAATTTAGATAGGTTGTGTGATTGATTGATCATTGTAATTATTGAGATAATAATAATCCGAATAGTGATCGAAATATCATTTAAAATACGAAATAATGCAACGCTATAACATTATGTTATGTTAAATTTTATGAATATATAATTATTAATTAATTTAACCAGCAATGCTTTATGCTTTTAGGCCGCAGTTTTATTTAGTTATTAGCTATTAGTATCACATTATGATTAAAATAATCTAATAATATTTAAAAAAAGTTTTAAGAAAATAACATCTTAACTGTTGCCTCTCAATATATTCTTGATAATGTGATACATATATACATAAGCACTGCATAAGCGAATTTTCTACAAACTGTGTATAATATATAATAACCATAACACCAGGAAAACACCGATGTATGCTTTTAGAAAATGATCTCAGATAAAACTTTTTAAGACAAAAATTAAAACGCCGAAAAAACTGAAATGCAAAAAATATACCTTTTTGAAGTGAAATCAGATGCTTATAGCAGTATATCTGTACCTATACAGCTGACGTATTGTGGAACATTAGTGCTATATCTTATAAGTGAAATTGAATGGATTTAGTGAAAAGTTCAATGTGTATATTATACAGTGCATTATTGAAATAATGATTTTGTTTCATTAATGTCTAATTGAAAATAAGTTAATTTTTTTAAGGTTCTGAAATTAATAGTATAATTGTTTTTAAACATTATAAAATTTATATAAAAATATTTAATACTAAAAGTTATAAGTTTTCACTTCTATCGGCAGTCTCTACGACAGCCAATTTTTTAATTAACCTTAAATAACAGTTGTCGAAGTAATATAAATATACCAAAGTAATATTGAGTCACGCCGTCAGTATAATTATTATTAATAAACGAGTTGAATGGTGGAAGTTGAGCCATCGAACTGTATGTACTTATACGACAATGATAAGCTGATACACATAATCCAATCATGGACAAAGAAATGGACAGTCTAACTGATTGTTTAATAATTTATATAAGAATAAAAGTTATCATATTGAACAATTTAAAACTCTTTGTAACTTATAATAGTGTAATTACACATTTTTTCAATCCTTGTGATGTACTTTGTTCAAAAGTTGAAATAATTCTGGGTTACATAATATATTGATATTGATATCAAATGACCCTTAAGAACGAGGATATTTCCAATATAAAGTCCCGAAAATGTTCCTTAACTATTTATAATTTTAAATGAACGCATTCAACGAAAATAGGTCGCGTGTGACAGTACCGCTACGGTATGGGTGCACTTTCAGATTTTAATTGGAATTTGAAAATTTTAATTTGACAAAACTGCCCCCTAATAAAATACAGTGAAAAAAAGAAATTTTTATTTGAATAAGATATATTAATTTAAAAGATTTAGTAAATTATTGACATAATATATATCATGTAGACACTTGAAAGAAAGAACCCACGACAAAAATCAGGTTTAAGTTAGTTTTTCAATATTTTCAAAATTTATTCTACTGTTGTCCCTGACCAGTACAATGGAGTGCTGGTCCACTTGCTATAAAGCTGTTTTTTATATATAAGTAACCCTAAGTACTGAGACGTATCAAGTGAAGGATTATACACTTAACAATTAAGTTCGAGAACCAATCTACATAGTCCGTAAATGCCGATATGATTTTGTTAAGATTCTTGATAATTATGCAAATCGTAAACCACTCAATTAGTGATTGATAACTTGAGCGAAATCTTACGCGCGTGGCTATCTTATCGATAGATTAATAACATAATTGCGTCAGTTAAATGTTTATTATCTCAGCACTCACTTTGTCACTTAAAAAGCTTTACTGGTAACTTATCATCGGTATCACGAGAAAATAAAATCACAAATGTTAAATATATGATTTTTTTTGCCGACATATCCGTAAAATTACACAATTAATACAAATAAAATATTGTGCCTATATTCTGGACGGTAGCATCAAAATTCCATTTTCATCTTTTTTACAAAAAAACAATGGAAAGTTTTAATAACATTTCTCTTTTCAAACAACTCAATTCATTTCTCATCTCTCTTTTAATAACAAAACTACTACACAGTTTTTTTGATGAAAATAAGGGACGAGACGAGCAGGACGTTCAGCTGATGGTAATTGATACGCCCTGCCCGTTACAAAGCAATGCAGCTCAGGATTCTTTTTTTTTATGGAATAGGAGGACAAACGAGCGTACAGGTCACCTGGTGTTAAGTGATCACCGCCGCCCACATTCTCTTGCAACACCAGAGGAATCACAAGAGCGTTGCCTGCCTTTAAGAAAGGTGTACGCGCTTTTCTTGAAGGTACCCATGTCGTATCGTCCCGGAAACACCGCACAAGGAAGCTCATCCCACAGCTTCGTAGTACGAGGAAGAAAGCTCCTTGAAAACCGCACTGTGGAGGACCGCCACACATCCAGATGGTGGGGTTGATATCCTAACTTGTGGCGTGTCGTGCGGATGTGAAATTCGGCGGAAGGAATCAGGTTAAACAGCTCTTCGGAACACTCCCCGTGATAAATGCGGTAGAAGACACACAATGAAGCGACGTCTCTACGCAACGCCAAGTGATCCAGCCGTTCACAGAGCGCTAAGTCCCCGACAATTCCAGCTGCTCTGCGTTGCACGCGGTCAAATGGATCGAGCTGTTACTGGGGTGCGCCAGACCAGAGATGACAGCAATACTCCATGTGTGGCCGGACCTGCGCTTTGTAGAGCGCTAAAATTTGGGCCGGCTTGAAGTATTGCCGTGCTCTCTTTATGACGCCCAGTTTCTTCGAAGCCAATTTGGCTTTGCCCTCCAGATGGCCACGGAATCGGCAATCGCTCGAGATTTCGAGACCCAGTATTCCGATACTAGGCGAGGCTTTAAGGGAAGTGTTCTCGAAGAGCGGTGATACGGCAAATGGGGTTTTTTTAGTGGTAAACTCGCAATTTTGAGTCTTCTGGGGGTTAAATTGGACAAGGTTCAACTTAGCCCATTCCGCGACCTTCTCGAGAGAGGAGTCGATAGAAGACACAAGTTTCTCCCGGCACTGGTCGACGTTTTCTCAAGAGAGACCTGCATGGCCCGTGTATACGGCATCACCCGTGCTGTCGTCCGCATAGCAATGTATGTTGGCGTTGGCCAACATATCATTGATATGCAGAAGAAACAGCGTGGGAGATAGCACACAGCCTTGGGGCACTCCAGCGTTCACGGGCTTGGGATTCGAGCAATAACCGTCGACAACGACCTGTATGCTGCGCCCAGTGAGGATGCTGGAGGTCCAATTGCTTAAGCTCTCGGGAAGCCCAAATGATGGAAGTTTTGCGAGGAGCGCCTTGTGCCATACACGATCAAAGGCCTTCGCTATATCCAGGCTAACTGCCAGGCCTTCCCCCTTCTTTCAATAGCCGCCGCTCATCTATGTGTTAGGTATACCAGAAGATTGCCAGTCGACCGACCATGGAGAAAGCCGAACTGCCGGTCGTTGATCAACTGGTGACCCTCAAGGTATACCAAGAGCTGGTGGTTAATTATGCTCTCCATGATTTTGGAGAGCATAATTAATCACCAGTTTGCCGGATCCGAACTGTCTCCTTTTTTTGGGATCGGATGGACAAGGGCTGACTTCCATGAATCAGGGACTACGCCTTTTGAATAAGAGTGCCAGAATAAACGCGTTAGCACCGGTTAGTCAACTCAGGGGCACACGTTCTAAGCACGATTGGAGAAATGCCATCCGGCCCGCTCGATTTCCTGACGTCCAACGAAAACAGAGCTCCCCTAACAGTTTTCTGTCTGAACTGTACTTCAGGCATATAGCTCTGACACCGCGGGATGGTCGGCGGTGTTTTTCCGTTGTCGTCAAGAGTCGAGTTGGAGGCAAAAGAGTGCACAGGAGATCGGCTTTCTCTTTTGCCGTATGGGCCATGGTGTCATTCCTCATGTGCAACGGCGTCATGGACGGCTGGTTGAAGTTACCAAGAGCAGCTTTTGACAACGACCAGAACTTGCGTGTTCCGGTCGGGTAACTGGAAAGCTGCTCGCCAATTTTGACGACGTGCTTCGATTTCGTACGGGCGTTTTGCCGCTAAAAAAATCTGGAGGCACGGTTATATTTCCTCTTCAGAACTTTGCAGTTCGGATCCTTTGAGCCCAGCGCCGCAACCCAAGTTCGATACGCCTGTTTTTTGCAGTCAGATGCTGCTTTAACTGACGCATCGAACCAGGGCTGTGATCTGCCACCGATCGGTACTACACAGCTTGGTATAAAAATATCCATGCCCTGCAGTATCACACCGGCTACTGCAACGGCGCAGGCACTAGGATCATCCGAAGGGAAAGAAACCCTGCCCCAAGGGTAGGATGCAAAAAAGGAACGCATCCTATCCCAATCTGCTGACTTGTAGTGCCAAACGCGGTGGGTCGCTGGTGGTCTGCGACGTTGGCGTCGGATAGGCACTACACTCCTGACCAGGCAATGGTCGGACGTTCCGAGAGGGGCATCGATAGAGACCTGGTAACCATCGGGATGTGTATTCAGCAGAAGATCTAATAAGGACGGCATGTGGCTATCCACATCCGGGAACCGCGTTGGCGACTCAACCAATTGGGACAGACTATGGTCTAAACGCCAATGCAAAATTATACACAGATCGCCCTGCGTAGTCTGTAGTACGTGATCCAAGCCATTCGGCATTGTGCCCGTTGATATCACCCAAGACTACGATTTCAGCGGAGGGGATCTGAGCAAGCAAGTCATTAAATGCCGCTTGAACGCAGCCCATGAGGTGATCCGTTTCTGCGTTACCACTATGGGACCTGTAGACACACGCATAAATGCGGACGCGGTCCTCTAAATCTACGCGGAGCCAGAGAGTAGACAGGTCCCTACCCTCAAAATTGCCGAGACGGCGACAGCAGATATCCTCCCTAACGTACACACATACCCCGGCATGAGGCACAAAATTGTGCTCAATTTTGTACCCGGGGTTAACCGTTAAATATGACGTATCGCTAGGTCGAGATATCTGCGTCTCCGTAAGGAAACACAAGGCCGTCTGCGCCGTCTCAAGGTGGTGGTGGACGACGTTTAAATTGGAGTGAATTTCCCTTATACTACAAAAGTCCACATTAAGCGTGGAGCGGGGTGCCGTGGTGTTGCTGCCCTGTCCTTAGATACGCGCGGTACTGTGCCCTCCCCAGGATACGAGGGGCAGCCCGAGCGAGAATGCTCGGGGAGGGACTCTCCGACTCTGGTAGAGCCGGTACCCTCCTGGGGTAATATCTTTTTAAGGACCGCTCTCATATTTTTGTTGGGGGGTGATGGGGAGGGGGAAGGGATGGCCTCCGGTCCTCGACACTAACCTATGCGAAACATAGCGGCACTAGGCCGCTACTTTACGCCGGTATTCTGTGCGAGTGTGGTAGGTAACCCGGACGAATCTGTCCCGATTGTGCTGACGTCATAAGACCGCAGCGTGACTCTCCCACTTTCAAAAAGCCCGTAGTCGCCTATTACGACACCCTTGGACTACCCTATTCTTTTTACGCCCCGGGGCAGCACAGGGTAAACTCCAAAATTTTTAAGCGGCACTACCACCTTGAGACATTAAGATGTTAAGTCTCATTTGCCCAGTAATTTCTCTATCTACGGCGCCCTACAGACCGAAACACAATAATGCTTACACATTACTGCTTCACGGCAGAAATAGGCGCCGTTATGGTACCCATAATCAAGCTGGTATCCTGTGCAAAAAAACACACCAAAATAAACACGAAGATATAATACATTTCCATAATTTTTATTATTATAAAATTTATTTTAAGTGATAGTTTTTTAATATCGCCTTAAATTTTTTCGTCCATCTTCATCATATATTGGTTGAATAATTGAAGTTTAAAAAAATTGCATGATTTAAATATTGTAGTCATACTTTAATATTCGTATTTATTGTTTATTCTGTACTCTAATACGTAGATATATATATTATAATTTATAGTTGGATGTCTTCTCTACTATTGAAAAGTCATTATCAATCCCATCTTTCACATATTAAATTAAGATAAAAAACGCGATTTTATTACCCAAAATCGAATACGAAAATGTTCAGTTAAATACTATATAATATATATATCGATACCTACGATCCGAGTAAAGTTTCTCTTGCATACACGATGCATCACATAAAATCACGCAATTTTCATCTCAGATTTTTTCAAGTTCATCAGCAGCATCGTCATCATTTCAGCCGGAAGACGTCCACTGCTGGACAAAGGCCTCCCCCAAAGATCTCCATGATTTTCGGTCCTGCGCTGCCCTCATCCAACCTATTCCGGTGGTCTTGATCAGATAATCGGTCAATCTTGTAGCCTACCAACACTTCGTCTTCCGGTACGTGTTCGCCATTCGAGGAATTGAATGCCCGAATGGCCATCTATCCGTCAAACTATATGCCCTGCCCACTGCCACTTTAGTTTTGCAATCATCTGAGCTATGTCAGTGACTTTGGTTGTCCTCCGAGCATAGCCCTGTGAACGACCCTGAGCTTCCTCATAAGGCCCATAGTTCACCACGTCTGCGTTTCGTATGTTATACTGGCAACACACACTGATTCAAAACCTTCGTCTGGAGTCACTATGGTATTTAGGGCGAGAAGATTTCACGGAGCTTCCCGAACCCTTTCAAGTTGGATTCGATTCGGATTATTAGGGATCAGGTTACTTTGAACAATACAATCTTTCTTTTCAATTTTACAATCTGGTCTGCAATATAGCTATTGCTGGCAAGGATCTGTCCCATTCTGATTCCGCGCGATCTAAACTAGTTATTTTTTACAGGAGTTTGTTGTAACGGTTGGTGGGGCGTTGGCGGCAGACGGAAGGGGGGGCAGGTGAGGTTCAGTGCTGCGCAAACCGGAGCCCTGGAGCGCCGGTTCAGTGCCAGCAAATATCTCAGTCCGGATGAGAGGAGAGCGCTTGCAGCCTCACTCAGATTGAGTGACAGGCAGGTTAGTTTCAGAAAATTATTCAGAAACTGCACACATTTAGGCTGAGATCTATAGAGCGTACTTACCCCCTTACTTATAATAGTCTGCTAACTTAAAGCATTGCTAATTCTCACTTTGTCTTCTTCTATTGACCTAAGTCAAAATGAGAAAAAATACTCCTAAGCGGCTGTTTATTTTTGCTAAATGTATATTGCAGGGTCTTTTAGGTGTGGCTTTACGTTGATCAACTTGAATGTATTAGTAATTATTGATTTATGTTACTTTATAATAATAATTATAAAACGTTACCACTGGAATATTTGCAAGTCTGTCAAGACGAAACATGCGCCTCGTCTTAAGTATATAACAACTTTAGCTGTAAATGTCTCTTGCAAATAAAGAAATTTGACTTTGAAGTTTTCGCTAATAATTATGAATAAAACAGGACATGATAATATCAATTCTCTAGTTCGACAACATCGCGATGACACACCTTAAAATATATTATTACTTATCAATACTGATAGCGAAATAATCCAATTTTAGTGATTTCTTACAATCCTTATCTTTCCCCAGGTGAAAACATGGTTTCAAAATCGTCGCGCAAAATGGAGGAGGACCACATCCGAATGCAATGACCCTGGCAGTCCACCTTCACCAGATGAAGGTTCAGATGATGATGTGCAAGTCTCGGAAGAGGTCTGACTCTATTAAAGGACTTTCAGATATGAAGAAAACGTATTAACTTTAATGTAACCTTTTTCCGCGAGGACGCAGTTTCTTGGTTGAAATTTACTTGCACAATAATATGTTGAACAACTGCAAGCATAACAAAAGAAGACGAGATCACGAATTATAAAATCCCTAAGAGATACAAGAATAGAAATGATTTGCAAATGTTAGACTAGCGGAAAACTCGGGGTAGTAAAATAAACATAAAAACCAGCCTACCAAAACTCTTTAAGAAAAAAGCGATTCACTCGATTGTATGAAACGTCTTGTAAAAAACACATTAATCCGTTACGTTTTAAGCAACTGTTCGCTTACAAACTTAGCCGGATTATACTTTGTCGCCAATCGCCATACTGTAATTACTTCTATTAATTCAAAGTTATGTCAAATGACTGCACGTTTCATACTATTTACCTACTTTGCACACATAATCTATCCTGCCGGTTAAATTATGGGGGCAAAGAAGCCACTGAACATCTGTAAAGACACAGCAGGATAGAAAAGAAAAGCGAATCTATTGTTACTGTAACTGATTTTAATTGACAAGTCGTAAACAGTCACACACGCTTCTAATTAGGTCCATAGTATTTTGAATATTATACCACTGGCTAACGCTCACATTGACAAAATTTGTCACGCACTATCGGGCTGCCGAGTAGTGTATACGATAGAAACAATTACATGGTATACGGGGGAAGCTTATCACTGACGATGATGATTAAGGATTGGTCTCCTATTTTATGCCGTACGCGACGTCTAGCGTTAGCGTCAACGTTCAATTCCGTGGCTTCCAACGTCTGGACGCAACGCACAGCGTCGGCGGTCAATACGTCTGGCGTGACGCAGGTGGCTCAGTGGCTACTCGCGAGCGGTCGCGATGATTTTTATGATTATATCACTTTTATCATACACTGCATTATAAGATTTTACTGATTCAATCAACAACTCTTATTTGCCTTTATCAAACCTCATCAATTTGTGTGACGCAAGCGACGACCTTCACGCTGCTGGTTCGAAATGACTAGAGACGCGGCGCACGGTGTTCGGATGCCGCGTACGGCGTCAACAATTCAACACGCAAGCGTCGACGTGTGAAAGAGACAATAAAGTACATTTATATAGTAAGCATGGTGACGCAGCGTACGGCGTGACGAGACGTCGCGTACGTAATAGGAGACCATAGCCTAAGTGAACCACTACAACTTTTGATCTCCTATTCTTTAAATATAATAAGAAATATTTTTTTAGGATGTGAGTAAATGAGCACATGATATCTGTACGGTACCACCATGAGTAACAAGGTTTTATTTACTCATATGACGGTACGGCATGTAATATGATGTAAGTCGTTACGCATCATAAAAAGACCGGAGGCGTATCATACAACCTTGCTTGCTTCCAACCTAGCTTGGCCATCCTAGACTTTAAATGTACTTAATGGTAATTAATATTTCGTCGCAAACCGTTAAAATCAATGCCGAAATAAAAAGAATTATACATTTGTAGGTAATAGGTAAATAATAAGTGGACCATGTTCTATGTTTTTAGATTATAAGAACATATTATATTATATTGTTGTATAATTTTCATTTTCTAATGTATAATAATGTTTGTTTATGAATGTTACGTATGATGTGTTCGTTAGACAAATCCGACTACCTACTTTGTAAATAAACTGCCTACTTAAAGTTAATATTAGTTTAAGGACTTAGTATTATATATTAAATATATGGGTCATTATATGTTATTTCATTTTCTTGCAAGTTTCCGATAAGTCATAATCAGCATATAAATTTATGTAACCTTCTTTATTTTATGACCATGTCGTAATTGTGTAAAAAATAGGCTATTTTGGCTATAGGCTATTGGCTTAGTAAATAATACGTGTAGATAGAGCCTCTTGCTGCTAGACAACCGATGAAAACAAGCCAGGTTTATAACCTCAGTGTGCTTGCATTGCTCAATACAGAGGTTAACAGTTTTAACAGCTGTCACAGTCTATATATAATCTAGACGTACTTACTTATAACGGCCGTTTTCAATAAGCTATCTATCCTTAGTTTAACTTACTAGAGGTAAATCCTTTTACGCTTACTTACATTTCATTAACCTGTCGACACAGCATTGGACTATCGGCCGTTTTCAGTAAAGTATCTCTAGATACGGATACATTTCTGTCACCGTTTAATGACAAGATCTTATGTATCCATAGTTTTGTCCAATGCTTTTTTTTATGGAATAGGAGGACAAACGGGCGTACGGGTCACTTGGTGTTAAGTGATCACTGCCGCCTACAATCTCTTGCAACACCAGAGAAATCACAGGAGCGTTGCCGGCCTTTAAGGAAGTACTTTACACCAGTGGGAGTTTCCTTTGCACAGGATGCCGGCTAGATTATGGGTACCACAACGGCGCCTATTTCTGCCGTGAAGCAGTAATGTGTAAGCATTACTGTGTTTCGGTCTGAAGGGCGCCGTAGCTAGTGAAATTACTGGGCAAATGAGACTGAACATCTTATGTCTCAAGGTGACGAGCGCAATTGTAGTGCCGCTCAGAATTTTTGAGTTTTTCAAGAATCCTGAGCGGCACTGCAATGTAATTGGCAGGGCGTATCAATTAGCATCAGCTGAACGTCCTGCTCGTCTCGTCCCTTATTATCATAAAAAAAAAGGAGTACGTGCTTTTTTGAAGGTACCCATGTCGTATCGTCCCGGAAACACCGCACAAGGAAGCGCATTCCACAGCTTTGTAGTACGTGGAAGAAGCTGTGAAAACCGCACTGTGGAGGACCGCCACAGGTCCAGATGGTGGGGATGATATCCTAACTTGTGGCGCGTCGTGCGAATGTGGAATTCGGCGGCAGGAATCAGGTTAAACAGCTCTTCGGAACACTCCCAGTGATAAATGTGGTAGAAGACACACAATAAAGCGACGTTAGTTCATTGAAATGTAAGTAAGCTTGAAAAGATAAAATTATCTACCTCAAGTAAGTTAAACTAAGGATAGATAGGTTATTGAAAACGGCCGTAAAACTATATTGGACATAACTATGGACACATAATATCTTGTCATTAAAACCGTTTAGTTACGGATACATTGCTATCACCGGATAGCAATGTATCCGTAACTAGAGATACGAGATATATAGAGATATTATTGGAAACGGCCGTAAATGACGTAAGGCTATATGCTTCATATTATAAAAAATCTATTCTAATCTATTAACAATAGTGGTAAATAAGATTTTAAATTAGTAATCTTATGGAAATTGTGTCGTTATGTTTATGTAATTATACTGCCTAGGTTAATATGTAGGTACCTACTACCTATGTATAATACCAAAAAATTGCTTAAAAATAATTTAATCTATCGATTTGAATGTAGAATGAGACACTAATAAAAAGAAGAAAAAATACAAATATAAATTACAAATATAATATTCATTTTCAATTTATGTGATTATATATACCTATATTCAGTATGGTATATGTCGATATAACAATTTGTACTTAACTTACCTAACGATACCTTTTTAAGAAAAATATACTTACTGTTGGCTAAATCTTTAGTTTGTTTTTATTATTTCTGTATATAGTATGATTTGATGTTATTCAATGCGGCATATTTAATTAAATTATTTGCTTTTTAAATTTTGTTGAGGACGAATATATCTGTTGGTAAGAACTTTTTACTATAGCAACTAAGGGTACGGTAGACTACCGAATTCTGGGCATAGATAGATCGAGTAATTTTTACATTAAAAAGGGTATCTGCCTTATACCTACGCTTTTTCGGGACTATAATTGCATGAATAAAGATGTAAGATCAAGGCAGTCAATTTTGTTGATGCGCACGTCATACAGAATTAACATATCGAGTAAAGTTCGCCGGTCTTTTAATTGCATTAATATATGGTGGCTACAGGATTTCCCATAACTAGAAGCATAATGCCGAAGGCGATATTGTAACACCTTTACAAATTTTGATTGTTTATTCTCTATTTCGTCATTATAATATTATATCCTATAATATAGGTTCCAGATTTTACAGTAGTATTCTAAGACACTACGAAAAAGGGTTGACTTACACGTATAACGAAACCTAGATTCCTGTAAGCTTTTAGTTATCGCAGCAATGTGCTATGTGTGTCCTTTATGCTAATTGTGCATGTTAAAGGAACGTCAAGTAATTTGTATTGATTTTCTATGTTGTTTCCTTTTCGCGTAAATATGATTTGAAAACATTTAGATAAATTGACAACAATACGATTTTCATGATAGTAGTCACACATTCTGATTAAATCGCTCTGAAGGTTTATTGAAGTCTTAATGTGACCGTAAATTTAAGTGTCGTCAGCATACATAAGAAACTTGGCAAACTGGAAACAATCCCCAATATCATATGTATAGGATAAATATAATAATGGTCCCAAAATTGATCCTTGCGGAACTCCAGAAGTAACATCAACCAGGTCAAAACGATGCCCAGCCAAGACCACAGCTTGCGATCGATTATACAGGTAAGACTCCATCCATCGAAGATCACCACGAATTTGTAGTTCCTGCAACTTGCGTACAAATATATGGTCGACTCGATCAAACGCCTTTGCAAAATCAGTATAAATTACGTCAATTAACATAAAAAAATACCGACCAATTCAGAACCTCCTTTTTTGAAGTGGGTACTGTCCAAATAACTGCATATCAAAACTTATAAAGGATAGAATAAAGTATTTCATGTAAGTGTTCCTAAATTAACAAAATTGTAAAACTAACATGACGTTTTTAATAATTTTGCTAAATAATTATATTTCAATTGCTAAAACAAAATATTCTTGCCTCGTGTTCGCTTTCCAGGTTGTTATGAGCGAATACAATAGACTTTGAACATTAATTCCACGAAACAAGGTTTATGATGATGATTTGAAAGAATGTTTTAATGTTGTCTATATTAGTTAACGGACAAGTATATGCAACGCCGCTCGGACATTTTTTGACGACCTTTTAATAAGCGATTGGGAGTCTAGTTGTTTACGTCAATGTTATATACCGGTGCGTGCTATATAGTTCCCTAATATTTATATGTATTTTTTTACAGTTAACATCCGCCATCATAAACCAACTTTCGATCCATTGCTTGGAAAAAGTCCGTCTCACAAACGGGATAATTGAACAGCCATCCGTGATAACAGTTATTAAGATAATGTATCTCAAATTACAACGTGAATAAGAATGATATCAGCTGAATTAATAAGGATTAAGTATTGTATCAACCATTCGTATCTTAAACACCATTCTGCTAATTGTTTTATCATTATCAATATTACTGATATTTACACATAATTAATGTACCCAATAATTGAACATATATCTGATTATTTTTATTATTTACAATTTTAATCAAAAGTGCAGCTGGTTTCATACCAGTGCAAAACTAAAACATTTGATATAATTTTACAATAATCTTAATCCGCTTAGCCTGCCATTGAATATGTATTTGTAACACAAAGGCAAAAATAATTGGAATAATTATGACTATGAATAACTCAATGACACCACGACCATCTAAAATTCCGTCACTTGTAGAACGAGTTTAAATCCTAAGCTATGAGTAGGTATTTCTAAAAAAGACTTCGACGTATCTAAAGTCAAATTAGAGAAAATAATCCGTTAGTGGACTGGTGATATGAAAGGGAAGCTCAGAAATCATTATCAATCAGCATTCAGCAATCAACAGCACAAAAACGCATACAAGATAGCAAAAAGCTGCTAAATCTGATACCATTCCCAAATTCTCAGCCAATTAGACTGATTTACCGACTAGAAAAGGCAGAAATGGAAATATTCAAAATAGCCGATGATCGCAACTAACAAGAGCAGGACTTCAAACAAAATAACGAGTTCTAGGATGCGTAGGTAAGAATAGACGGCATGACAATTTCCAGTATCTTATATTTGAGCAATTCCCACATGAGACCGGTTGGGTGATTGGATCCCCTTCATTAGCCTTTTCAGATTTAAGACTACCAAAATAACATACCGTCGCGCAAACTCGGGTGAGCCAATCAGTATGGACAACTGCAGGTCCGACTAAAAATTGTGCGTAAATACTCAAAAATCTGAGTTACATTCTCAGCAATTGCCTAATTCAAAAATGAAACAATCGTAATGAAAGGAGTTTGAAGACTGAATGGAAAGGAAATATTCTGTATCAGACTTTATCGATTATTAGCGTGTTGTTGTCGGATTTGTATACTAGGCTTCTGCAGCAGCAGATAAAGGAGTTTTAAGCACTTTTTGAAGTACATACACAAACGAGTTTTAAGCACTTAGAAAAAAAGGAACAAACATTTTGATCAAATTTGATCTAGGGCTAAAAACTAAGGAAAAAAGATTCAAGGACGTTCGTATGGAAAAAGTGTTTCCTCTTAAACTTGCTGAAAGCGTAATATTCGGAAGCACGAGATCAATCCAACAAACAATCATTCATAAATTTTGGCAAAAATTTGCGGCATTGAGCACTTGGGATGGCTATGAAACTAAAAGTTAAACTCGCGTTAGGACACGTGAATTATGTGATAGATTTGTGCTTCTAACTAATTACAATTCGGCTATTTCAACTTAATGATCATACGGGCATAGGACCAGTGGTTGAATCATTGTGATTGCAAAGCCGAAACACCGCGAGTTCGAGGGATAGAATCTCTCTCTTTTACAGTTAAATTATTTGGTTTTTAAGCTTTGTCATTAGCGAAGACTAAGGCGATAGTTTTAGAGATTGGTGATGTTCATGCTAGTAACGACGATGGTGAAAGAGTGGTTGAAATTATGGATGAAAGTTGATTTTTTTTGAGATATTTGATGAGAATTTTTAATGTAAAATAATTGTAATAGTTCTGAAGTGTTAAATTTTTTATGTAATATAAACTGTCATATTTGTGTACGATGGCGCAATAAATGAATATTGTATTTAACAACATTAATGCTAAATGTTACTTTAATACTAATAAATACAGCAATTCGTGCAAAATTATTCCCTAGGCATTCCAAAATATTCTAAAACAAAGTTCATGTTCAAGTTTTCACTTCTGCCGGCACTCCAGGAGTGCAACCTGTATTTTTTTTGTTGGAATAGTAGGACAAACAGTGTACCTTAATTAGTAATACAAGTACGGATCGGAAACCCGTGAATACTACAATTTTATACCAAAAGGTCTCTAGATACGATGTTTAATTTAGCTTTTTTATAATTGTCTTAATATGTGTCAGACATGTAAAAGTGCTATTCATGTAGCTTACTTACGTAATAAACATTTCGAATTTATGTGAATTCTATATTTTAACAACAAATCAAGTATCTTGCATACAAAACGCAATTTGTTGACATTGAAAGTATTACAATTCATCATCAATGAAAACATTCTCAATACTATGTAAATTTTATTTAACATTTACACAAAGTAACAACAATATAAAATTACACACGGAAATATTAATTTCATTCAAGCAACGATATTATATAAGGATAAGATATGTACATTCGTGTGTTCCAAATCTGAAAGGATAATTTAACTTTCAGATAATTGTGGGTGCCATGTTACAAGCCTAACATAAATGTTCGTCACTACTAGATTCATGTCAAGGTCAAGATGATGACATCCTCCAACAGGTTCAATGCTGACTAAGTGCCAGGTCGACCTTTTATAGTTAATAAATCATTATATTTATTACTAATTATGACAGTAATCACGACATGTTCACGAAGCTTCCTTACACAGACAATGAATTCAAGCTCTAAAGGTTAATGCATCCAATATATGATAATTTATATTTAAACAGTTTTTTCTTTATTAATTTTCATGAAATAATTTATATTCTTTAAACACGATTCAGATATTGAATGCAGCACCTTACAAACTAATTTTTTATGTATATTACATCCATTGTAAAATACTACATTTGATTGAAAAGAGTGGCCATTGAGTTTTTTGTATGTGCTTCTTACGAGCTCAACTTTTTCCGAATGGTAAATTCAGTAATTTAAAACTAATATTTGTAGTGATTAATCAAAGGCGTTTAGTTAAAAACCTAATAGAATAAACATTATTTAACTTTATATTTGACAAGAGACTATCTAGACTCATAAATTATCTAAGATTAGAAGCCTAAACGTTTGTCACTTGTGACAAGGTCAAGTCTGGTAACATGTACATTAATCAGGGGCATGCATTGGTTCTCTAGCAAGGTAGGCACTGCAGATCTAACTAGTCGTAGTTGAACTTTAGTCCGACAGTACTAGGTTTTGAGGTCTAAATATTGAAGATATTTAGACCTATTGTATTGTTCTTGTGTTGTCTCTTGAAAATTTACTTGTATCAAGACTGCTTTTGTATTAGCTTCAGAATTCGTTAAACTGCTTTCCTCTTTTATCGCAATAGCCTAGTAGGCGTAGTATTTTAATCAATGTAGTATTTTATCAAAACTCACTTTGAAACACATTTTTATTTTTATCGCCATCTAGCGGTAAAGACTCATACTTCAATCACTGTGTTGATTAGGAATTAAATTAATTTACTAGTTAATTTTAGTTCTTTTTATGGTAGGCATTGCCTAATTGCCTATATGGAATGCACGTCCCTGATATTAAGTACATTCCTACAGGTACAATGCTGGCTAACTGTCCGACCAAAGTCCTAGCGAACCAAAGCATTACAAGTTACTGATTGACATGGGCCTATATTCATTGGGGATGTTAGAAATATGAACGCAGCCCTTAGGATTATGAAAATGATTATAAACAATATGTAATCTGTCATTATTATCTATTGTCAAATGTATTTTATATTTTTAACTAGCTGACCCGGCAAACATTGTTTGGCCATATAAATTATTTTCAGAGTTAGACCGTTTCTTGAATATTGCAACATTACTTTATTTTTCTAAAATAAACGTAGCCTATGTTTCTACTCCTTATTACATCTGCTACCTGCCAATAAAAGTCCCGTCAAAATCGGTCCAGCCATTTCAGAGATTAGCCGGAACAAACAGACAAAAATTGTAAAAAAAAATGTTATTTTGGTGTGTGTACCGCACCGTATATATATTAATATACATGTAGTAAGAAACCGTTACTTCAATATTACAAACAGACACTCCAATTTTGTTTATATGTATAGATTGCAATATAATTCATCATAACACTCCATCTTTTCTTTTATTGTAATCCCTAATTAGGTATTATCACTATTAAAATCAATTAATTAATGTGTAAATAATCTGAATATTTAATTGTTGTGAATAAATCTTTAGAATAAAATTAACAAGGATAACAAACAAAACTAAGGCTTCTAATCTTAGATAAACAAGTAAAAAATTTTTTTTATAAATTTCCATTACTTTCTAATGAAATGAATGAATAAGTTATAAAAAAATATAATGATGTAATGTTTAACATTATGGGTAGGTAAATATTTTTAAATCAATATTATACTTATTACCTACTACTTTTGAATTGTTTATAATATCATGGTATCACCTGATTGTAACTCATCCTTGCCCATTGTTCTAAATGCAGGATTGTTGTGTACTTTAAAATTTAAATAAATATTTTTTTGTACAATTATCGCAATATTTCTTGTGTATACAGCTGTATCTGTATCTATTCCTTTAATAATATCATTGCAGTCATGTAACAATAACTCTTTGGACCATAGACAAAAGAACAAGATAGACAGTGACAGAGAATAACATCACAAGGTCTCGCAAGAGTACCTCAGTTTTTTTTACTTATATAAAGTATATATTATAGATTTAAAATCAATATTTAGTTAGATATTATAAGACGATAATATAAAGCTAAGCCGTCATTTTTTGTCATTATTTTAAAACAAACCATGTATTGTTATTATTATTAATAGTGCCTCAATTGATCTTTTTCTCTTGTTTCATCCTTTGCGAACACATCGGAGTATAAATAAACGTGTGGCACTATTTGTATTTTAAATGATTGCAAGTGCAATTGCAATTGCAAGACAAATGCGAAGTGTACTCGACACGACAGTATTTAAATATGAAGACCACAAGAAAGGCCAGAGATTCTTATTTAAAGTAAACAGTAATCATTTTTATTAGTGTAAAAGCCCGCTGAGTTTTTTTGCGCCCGTTCTTCTCAGACCTGGGGCATTCATTTTGGAATGGGTGCTATTTTTTTGACTTTCAATAAGTGATGTCACATCCTATTTTGAATAAAAATATTTGAATTTGTACCTTATTATTAAGCCAATAAATTATCGCATACATTTTTTTTTGTAAATTAGTAACGAAAAGCGCGAACTCAATAAGACGTTTTATATATAACGCACCTCATTAGAATGCTCGTTGCTTTTCTTGAAGGCCTTAAAAATTTTGTTTAATTTTAAGCATTACTTTGGATTATAATATTATATAGATGAAACTAGGTGATATTTGCGCAGTCTATCTTATTCTTCAGCTTCAGTCCTAATAATATAAAAAACACAACACAAATTTAATTAAGTGCCTTAATATAACTGTCTCTTTTCTTCCTGTAATGTGCAATATTTGTCAATTTATGTCAACGTATATTACTCCCTTTTCTTGTAGGTGCCTCGCGAGCGCCATGCTTTCAGCAGATTGTACGAGAAGTAGAGTTGAAAGATGTGCACTTGAGATGCTAACAAGACGAAGCCGTACCATAGAAGTCCGTATGGATAGTCCTGGAATCACAGAGATATTAAATGTAATATTACACTTGTAAAAAAGCAATAATTATTGTTATACAATTATATAAGTTACATAATGAATAAAATACTGCCTTTTATAAATTTGTCAATAATATTTAATAACAGCAAGAATTATTTCGTAAAATATGTTCCCTGTTCTTCACTTACGTTCTATACATACATATCATTCGCAGTCTGATAGCCGAATAGGAAAAGTGTGCTTAAAGACAATGTAAGCACACTTTATTTTTAGTCGTGTGTCAGTCACCTATAATATAATGTAATATGTTAACGACGCAAAAAAAAAGATAAGATGTGATTTACCACCAGTATGTTTATTTAATTCATATAAGATGGGTTGGCAACAAGCGTAAATAATTTAATTTAACAATATTTTTTCATTAAACAACCCTTTCTCTCGCGCTTGTCAGAATGAGACGCGACAAGCACACAGCCAGAAATGAAAACTATAGAGTCGCTCTGATTAGCAATATTGTAATTTGTATACGGAATGTCAATGCCGATAGTCATTTTTTTTAAAGCCCCTTAGAACAATATTCTATTTCGTGCACAGAAAGTCATTGCCAGTAAATATGAACGGCTTACAACAATGTGAACAATTTCAAACTAGTGCTATTTACACGGTATCGCAGACGTATAGTAACCTAGTGTTAATTAATACTTATTTACACCACAAATCTGTAAAAGCTAATCTTTTTCAGCTTTTCGGTACACGAGATAGTGAAAGGGATATGATGAGAGGATATTGGCGCCAGTTGGTAGCAAGAGAGATGTGTAGAATTTTACAAACCAAATAAGTCGATTGGCATTTGCTCGAATCATTTCCTCGAGGCTGATTTATATATCACCACTAAAAGATTTAAGCGTTTAAAAATTCATACTCGTTATACTAAGATTAAAAACGAAAAAAATCCGACTGAACAGATCTTGATCAGAAAATAGGGACAGATTGACAAATATAAACCTCATAACAACCCTTTTTTTCGTCTAGGTTTAAAAAAACACCTTACTGCTACTCCACTGACGTCAATGTCCAAATCGGGTTCCAAATCCAAAATACGTAGTTTAAACTGAAAAAGTGTTTACATTGTTGCCTATTGACCAATAATATTTTAAACAACTGGAGTAAGCACAGAAATGTATAGACATAGCAGTCGAAGATTATTATGATGTTCTTTTGTGGCATGTGTATATTGTAAAGTTTTATTAGAATTCATTCAGTTGTTTTTGCGTAAAATAGTAACAAACATACATCTAGACATCGACCCATTACAAACTTTCGCATTTATAATACTACTAGCAGGCAATATTTTAGCGAGAATGGCTTATTCATAAATGATAGATATATGCTGTTGCGGGCTTTTTCTAGAATTATTCAACATAAACAATTATATTATACATTATTATATTTGTAACTCCTACAGTTTTATGCAGTGCATGAATAATTCGCAGATTGCAGATTTTTTTCCTACTTACTGTCACTTATCGTGTTATTTTTGAAAATTCACATTATTTATAACCTTATAATTTATAGCCCATGTGTTATTCTAATGTGTAAGCTATGTTATTGTAAAGTTTTATTCAAATTCATTCAGTAGTTTTTGAGTGAAAGAGTAACTAACACGTCACATCCAATACATTCTTACAAACTTTCGCATTTATAATTTTACTAGTAGACAATATTTTGGCGATAAAGGCTTACACATAAAAAAAGATATGCATATGTCGCGGGCTTTTTTCTAGAAATATTTAACATAAACAATTATATAATACATTATAACATTTGTAGTTCCTACAGTTTCTTGCAGTGCACGCAAGAATAGTTCGCAGTTTGCACATTTTTTTTCCTACTTAATGGCACTCATCGTATTATTTAGGATAATTAACACTATATCTTTACAAATTATGTGTATGTGTTATTCTGATGTGTAAGCTATGTTATTGTAAAGTATAATAAAGAGTAAATAACATACATCCCGACATCCACACATCCATACATTCTCACAAACTTTCGCATTTATAATATTAGTAGGATAGTGACGATCGAAAGCGCTTAGTTTAAACCTAATTGAATAAAGTTTATTTGAATTTGACATATACAGCACCAAAATGAGATAATAGACACTAACAGGAACTATTAAAAACATGAAGACCACTGTCAGCTGAGCAATACAGCTGTTGTTCAGAGGACTTCTGGTGAAAGTGGACTGTATAGAAGGACTAGGAACTGACTGGATGATGCTGCACTGCCGGCGACTCTTAATACGGTACTTGTTTGTAATCCAATTGGTTCAGGCAGTTTTCCTCACTATTTCACAATTCATTTCGCGCCACGTTAATTTCCGAGTTGCGGAGCGGAGCGGGTTACTTCGGCTAACGACTGATTCCGCCTTGCAAGTGGCGGAATGCCACTGCAGGCGGTGCAGCGCAGTGAGGAAGATAGAGAAAGCGTGATAGGAGACGGACATGAATGGCGTTAAGACAATGCTTCTACTACAATAACAAAAACACAAACCTGCCACATCATAATTTCATCTTCGTAGTCCTCCTCTTGTGCCAAATAAGACCACACATCAGTACAATAGTGCAGCACACAGTAGATCAATGGTAAAACTCCCATCCCAATAATACCATAAATATATCTCCGGAGGTAGGCTATGTTGTTGCGCTTGATAGCTGATAAGCCAACAAATGAGAGAGGAAGGGAGAGACACCAAATGTACTCCCACCATAGTGGCTGAAATTAATAAGACATTATTTTACTTCACAGAATAATAAAAGTTGGTCAAGATTGTGGTATTTATTCTTTTACACCATTTTGTGTTATGATAACCTCGTTAAAGCAGACAAATTGTCAAAGTATCTAACCATAGTTGTTTCCGTAAACAGTCTAATACCAAAGAGCTTCAACCAATATCTCAAGAACCCAAGGTCAACCCTTAACTCAGTTATTTAACAAGATGTGTCTGAACACAGAAGGTATAGTATGGAAGTTCTTCAGCCTGTTGGCCATAACACCAGTTAGACTCTATTAATATTCATAATAATTTTTTTATATATATTTCATACCTAAATGTACGAAAGAAGATGAAAATGAAATAAAGAGTACAATAAAAATATTGACAATTATACACAAATTATCTGCCTGCAGTTTGATCGAAAGATAATAATATAATAACTATGGGGAGTTGAATATGAATAAATTGATAAGGTAATTCAATATTTGTAATACATTCATCACTAGTACCACATTCTGATGTGGATGAGTGAAGTGTTAATGGTATTCACAAGCTATTAACAATTATAATTGAAACCCTTGTAAGCCCAGTCCATGTGTGTAGTGTTACATAAAGTGTGATTGTCAAGAAACTTTCTACCAACCAGTGCAAAGAACTTCCTACTCTACTGCTTTCTATGACACATTGCGTACTTTCAAAGAGTATGCTTTAATATGTTATTGGAAACAGGAAAATGGTGAATGTGAAGTTAAATCTTGAGGGTTGATTGACTAGGAGGGCTCTAAGTCATATTGATGATCATAATGCCATATGACAATTGGAAATAGTTCCAGAAAAATGTTCCAAGCCACAAATGACGAAGGAATATTGAAAAGTAAGGATTTGTGTTTAAAATTTAACAAATATTAGTGTATTCCATACATATGGGTTGGGCTGGAATAACATCCAATTTCACATAAACTAAAGCAAGTTTCTTGTTAATATTATGTCTGCTGCTGAAATTCATCTGCTAGTATTAAAACTTCCAAATATTATTCAATTCAACAGTCAAACCAACTCTTTCACTTTATGTCAGATGTCCCATCCCCTTTTTTCTCTAATCTTTCATAACTTATACTTTCCCATATTGATTTAACATGTGTATGCGCTGGTAACACTCCTTTGATTCTGGCATTGGTGGTGGAGATTACTTAATATCAGGTAACCCATATGTTTGTCTTCTAGATAAAAATTGTGCATGAATCAAGCTTATAATTTTTTTTTCCATTATATCTGCAATCAGTCCCCAAACTATGAGCGTGTTGGATGTCTAGGATTTTGTCAGAAGCTGGGTCCATCAACCTTTCTTCAATTTAATTTAAGTCCAATTTGACTATGCTATTTCGCTTGAGTCTCTTTGGATGCTTTAAAGTTCACTCCACTGCCAATGAGTTTGGGTGAATTGGTAGGCAATCTTTGTAATTTGAAGAATATTGTTTAATTTCTTCCTTTATTGTTTTAAATTTAAGTTCTTCATGAAGTTCATTGTTTTTTCAACCATTGAGCATTCAATAGATTTCTAAGGATGCCATTTTGGGCTTTCTGTATTATTGCAATGTTGGAGTTGCATGCTGATCCCCAGAGCTGGATACTATAAGTCCAGATTGGCTTCAGAATTACCTTGTATATAATGAGCTTGTTGTCTAGACTTAGGACTAGCTTATAAATTGATAATTGAAATTCAAGCTACCACAAATAATATAATAATTATTGAAATGATCTCTCTGTACTACCTATCAATTACTGATTGAAATAAAAATATTATACATAAAATATAACATGATATTTCATTACAGTACGACTGGTTGGACACAACTCTCATGTTATATAATAATAAAAACAATTCTAACAGTAATGACAATCCCCATATATGTCAGTTTCAGCTGCTGACAGACATGGTCAAAGAGATCAAAACCTTTTATTTAGGCTTTTAAACAACAGTGTTGTCTCTACATATCTACTTTGTAAAATATCTTTAAGGTGGCAGGTGCCTCTGTACTTTAGTACAGATTAACTCTCGGCATTGCAAACTGTGCTATTTTCCACCAAGCAACACAAAACAATATGCTACTAATATATTTGTAAGAAGAAGTTGCAACCAAGTTAAACAGTTAGACAGACAGAAAAAGATATTTTTCATCTCTCTCTCCAAAAATATAAATAAGCTATTAATGGCATCATGTCAACAATTGCTTCGTTCTACACAAGTTGGTTGTGGCTAGTTAATAAGTTTCTAATTATAATTCTTTTTAATAAGTTTTAACATACCTATTCTTGTTTTCATGCATGTGTTATACACAATAATTTAGTCGTAGACATAATTTTGTACTATCTATTCATATTCATTATATTTGATTCATTGATTCTATCAAAATAAATAAATTAAATACATACTGAGAATTCACCCTTGAGCATAGAAAACACAAAAATAAATAAATCAAAAATTCACTATATTACACTAACCTGTGGAATCTGGAGTTCTTCAATTTCAAGAATAAAGATATCAAGTTTGTCCAGAATATCTGCAGAGAGCTTAGCCAACATGAAGAGAAACAAGACATGGTGGAAGAAAACACAATACTTCAGCCGTGATTTATTTAATGCACTGAAACATAAAACTGATTGATACAAGAGAAAGTTACTTACAACCTTTGATATTTATATGTTTAACTATTTTGCATTTAATTTATGCAAATTCTACTACACCTTTTACAGAAATGCACAGTATTCAATATCATAATATTAAATCAATTTTGAAGAAAAAATTATAAGAAAATCACATAAATATAAAGTATAACAATCCCAGTAATCCTATAAATGCAAACAAAATTAATTTTTAAAAACTTTAGTGATAAATGATTTATCATAACAATAGTTGAGTGTTTCGTCGATTTTAAAATTTCAAAATCGTGGCGGCAAATTTCAGCCACGATGCACTGGTTTTTGTCTAAAAATAATTTGAGGGGACCAAACGAAATGTCGACGTTTTATCTAGGCACGTTTTAGATGCAATCATTAGCTGTTTTGGACGTAAAAATAATACCTTATTTGATACTGAGCTGCTATTTTCTCCCTGTGTTGATAATCCGCTCCGTTAGTCCCAGTCACCATAACACCACCTCTTGATGCCATATTTAATAAAGTCGCTAATTTACTTGTAAAAAATTATTATTCAGTTAAATAATTAAAACCATTAGCGTCATTCATTCAAAATATTTTCGTTTTTCTTGTAAATTCCGATTACCTACCAATTTAATTTTAATTTCACAGCTGCCAAAAAACGAAACCATCTGTGATCTGTGCTATTTGGCCACTATGTGCAAAGAGAATTTAAAACACTACGTCCAACTATGTGGCTGCTGACAACTTCGCAAGTGGCATTTGACCACAGAACTTTTTTTTTTGGTTCTGTTCGTCCATCTGGACAGGCTTGACCACAGAACACTTTTACTCTAACGAACATTTGACATATTTTTTGGTAATTTGATTTCTTTTTAATTTTAAATACCTGGTAACTAAGACTTTTAAGCCAAGTTACAAATGTGGTTTAGCTGACTGTTTTCCAATTACAGCACTAGAGCGCATTATGCGGCATAATGATTAACTTTGAGTGTTCCAACTACAGCAACGCTTCGCACAATCGAGCACTCTCAAAAGGACTGCTTTCGCGTGATGCGTAGAATAGTTACCAACTATACTATACTATACTATACATACTCAGTGACAGAGAATTAAAGTGTGTTTTTTCTATAAGTTGGCATCGTTCCAAATTTTATCAATTATCGGTAGTAATATTGTTGAAAAAATTTTGAAAACTTTCGTTTCGTCGCAGTTTTAAAGAAAAAATAAAACTTAAATCAGACTGTGTTAAAAAAAGGAAGTATGGATAAAGGTAGAAATTTACCGAAAAAGGATTTAAATATTCTTCGTTAATTGTATTTTGGTTTGAGGTGATGGTCTTGTTACCAATGCTCTAAATAAATAAAACTAAAACTAATGAAGGAACAGAAATATACTTTTGTCAACATTGCAGTGGCTTGACAAAATCATTTAATGAAGCAGACATCATAAATGTTTTCGTGGAAATGAACATATTTATCAAAATGAAGGAGACAACATCTTATTTTCTTATTAGATTGCTAACTCTATGAATATTTTTTTCAACACTGAACTTAGTAAACACGCACTCAGCTAGTACATTTTTAACTAAATCATGTTCCAATTAAGCATCAGCACAATTCGGCATTGTGAAATCATAAATACTCAATAAGCATGAAACACATAATATACTGTGTTATTACAAAAAAGTTTTAGAGACTGAGCGTTTGGCGATTAAATAAAACAACTGCTTGACTGTGAGGAATATGTGGAAGATATGATTTATTTGAAAGTTACATGATATATATACAAAATTCTTAATACTACCCAATTACAATTGTTACTTAAAAATATTTATAGGTTCAGAAAATACACACCAATACTAGAGCTTACATTTTAACCAATAGTAAAACGTTTCATTCAATAAGATTTGAGAATAATATTATGTGTTCTATCACGCTCTAAAACTAATGCTATCGCAGTTTGTGTAAACTCGCGTCGAACCTCGATCATACGATGTCAATGAGCATTCAGCACCTACTCTGTCGCTCATTGATTAAAATTGCATTAATAGCGATCGAGTCCCGACGCGTCTTTCGAGGACGCTCGGCCTTGCTGTGCTGTTGTGTATTGCGGAGCATATGACTAATCACGTGAGTATATCTGCGGTCGTCGAGAGAACGTGACGATGCTCGTACATCGATGAGATGACTACTGGTGATCTATATGATTCTATGAGTTGATACAGTTATTATGCACGATTAATATTTCTACGATCTATAATGCTACGAAGGTATTACATTACAAGTTAGATATTAGACATTTGTATTAATTGATATTATTGGTTGTAGGTACAGCTACAAAGTTAAACATGTGTTGAATCTGAATAGGCTGAGATAGAATGGGACAAAGCCATTGATTGTGCATCTCTGTAGTATAACTCATTTTATTGTTTGCCACAATGTCAACTTTGACAAACAGGACATCGAGCTTGCGAATAGTATTTTTATGATTTTATTGTTTTCAAACTATTTGGAGTGAGATACGGATTCCTTTCAACTTATAAAAGTTAACGCCATGGTTGGTTGTTGTGTCTGGAAAATCCAGGAGTTAGATTCCACACGTAAGTATTTCTTTTCCCCTTATGTTTTCAATATAATTTATAACAAGCTCGTATCAAATATTATTTTTCTATTTTGATTCATAGTCACCTATTTTCAACAATTTTTTCGTAATGAAAATAAACATAACATACTACAGTGAGATCCAAAATGTTGCCATAACATAGGTAGTTTTACCCAAGTTATAGGGAAATCTCTTATTTTAAACCTTGTTTTATTCAATTTCATTAAAATTACACACAGCAGGTATTTATTATTAGTATTAATTAATTAATATAATTAATTAATAAGTATTAATAATTTACAACAGTATTTCTGTATAGAGTAAAGAAATTAGAACGACATTTCCAAAATAATCTCAGGGAGTATTTCTTTTCAAAATAACAAAATAACTAACACACTATAATATATTATACACCACATAAAACTACTTAACATGATATTACTTCAATAATTTTAATTTTTTTTTTGTCTTTGTATTTTATTTTATAAACTTCTACTATTTTATAACCTTGTATTTGTAAGTCATTGATTGAACCACCAAAATGATGACTCGCGGAGCCTTAGCTCGTCAGGAGGAGATTAACCTCCAACTGACTTTGCAGCAATTAAAGGCAGCTAAAGAGGAAATCCTGCAGTTGCATAAGGAAAGGGATGAAAATGAAAAGGAATTAATTGATATGCTAGCCAGGAATAGACAGTTGAAAAGCGAGATGGCTGAGTTGGATGAGAAATGTTCAAATGCTATTGGGGAACGTGACCAACTTCAAATGATATTAGAAGGTTTTGGGAACTGCAGTGATGCATATGAAGAGGCCCTGAAGCGCATCACTGAGTTATAAATTGAATTGCATGATGCTAAAAATGAAATCAATAATTTTCAGATCTATAAATCCAATTTTACTCCCTCACATAACCAAAGTTTATTTGATGAGTTGGTCTGTAGCACTCCTGAAGTTGTTTCTGCTAAGACTACTTCCAACAATAGTTTAATAATTAACCTTACAAGTCACAATAGTCACCTGAATTCATCTAAAGAGGTTAAGAGAATTAAATGTAGCAGAAACAAGCTGAAAAAGTATATTAAAATAAATAAATACATAAAAAAGACAAATAAATTAGTAAATAAGCAAAAATTAATGAACAAAAATGTAAAATTTAGTAAAGAAAGAATAGATCTAATTAATCAATTAAATTTATACTCATTAACAATTCAAAATAACCAATTAAAATATGAATCAGAAATCCTAAATCTACAGAAGTCATTGCAAACAATGAATAACAGATACAATGTTACAAACAAACAAGTGAAGGATCAAGTACTGGCTTTAGATGAACTTCTTATAAACAAGGAGTCCTTGACAAGACACCACAAATGTGTTACCTACAACTTAGAGAAGAAATCTGAGCCCACTTGTGAGCCTCTTGCTAATCAGCAATTACCTTCACACAAATATAATCAAAACACAAGCTCATCTAACACTAAGTCTATCAGTTCCTTTAAACCAAATAATGTGAATAGCAAAATTGTAATGTTTAGTGATAACTTAGGTAAAGGTATGGGCCGGCTTATTTCAAGCGAGATGGGACAGACAGTAACAAATTATTGTTTACCAGGACTAACCTCTTCACAGATTGTGCAAAGGCTATCTAAATTTAACTTCACCCCTGACACTACCTTAATGTTATTAATTGGAAACAGAGGAAATACAAACAGAACACAGCTAATCAAACAGTTTGAGTGTTTGGATTCTCTAAACATAAAGAATGTTGTTTTGTTTACTTTCCCCTACGGGCACAGATTGCCACAATCTGAAAATGATATCAGATATAAATTGAATTTATCACTTGACATGTTGATATGCAATAATAGAAATAAATTCCATTTGATTGATATGAATAATTATATTAAATCTAATTTCTCTATGAGAAATATTATTCCAGTATATTTAAAACAACGATTAGCTATATAGCTATCATTTTATTTTATACAATCAGCCAAAAACTTGGTGTATCACACTGCTTCTATTGAGCAGTCTAAATTTGACATTGATAATAAAAATAAAACTTTGGAAATTATTCCAAACAATTTAAATTAATTTATAAGACAAAAGGGAATACCTCTTGCAATGAACCATGTTATAGTATAGTATCAAACAAATCAAAATTTATTTGTTGTAATAATGTTGTTAATCTGGTACACCAAAATATTCAGGGTATGTTAAATAAGGAACTTGAAATTGAAATATACATCAATTGCAATAACATATACTCTGTATTACTGAACACTGGCTTAAATCACATCACATCATGTTTAACTTCACTAATCACCGAGTTGGTAGTTCATTTAGCCAAGTTAATTCAATACATGGTGGCTCATTAATATTAATTAATAAAAATATAAAATTCAAGGAACGAAAGGACATTGTGAGCCTCTCTGTGGAACTAGTGGCCGAGATAGCTTGTATACAATTAGAGCAGTTCATTATTATAAGTGTGTATAGACCTCCATCAGCACCATATGAGGATTTTGAAAATGTGATGGACGCAGTCTTGTCTAGAGTTTGTAAGAGCAACAAAAGGATTCTGATTTGTGGAGATTTTAATATTAATCTATTAGAACATTCCTCCATGTGTACTAAGTTTAAAAGTCTGTTCATGTCATATAATCTCAGTAACTTGTTTATAGAGCCAACTAGAATAACACTGACCACAGCTACTTGTCTAGATAACATTTTTACAAATATAAAGCCTAACAGCAAAAGTATAATAAATCAACTAGAATCAGATCACTGTGGACAACTTATTGGCTGACAAAGAAAACTATAACTAAAGACATCACTGTTGTACCAATTACACAGGGCCCTCTGAATTTATTTAAATCTTACCTATTTAATAAATTACAAGTAATGCCTTTAGAGGAAAATAACCCCAATGTTTTATATAATAATTTTTTTAATTTATTTAATACTGAATTTAAAAAAATATTTACATTGAAGACCATTACAATTAATACTAATACCAAATTTAGTGAATGGGCTACAACTGGAATTCATAAGAGTAGAATGAGGCTCTATAGCCTCTATGATGAAAAAACTTTCAACCATAATCCACTCTTTCTGGAATATGTAAAAAAATATTCAAAAACATTTAAACATGTTTGTCAAGCAGCAAAATCTTAATACTTAAGAAATAAAATAAGACATTCTAACGATAACATCAAAACTACTTGGAAAATTAATAATAATGAAACTGGTAAAACAAAAGATCAAAACTCTGAGTTTAATCTAAATATTAATAATGTAATTGTAAAATCAATCTTAGATGTTGCTATCTACCACTAAACATTTAAACTTATGTCCAACCAGGGCAATATCATTACTTTCTGCAAATGTTACTAAATGTTCAAATAATTTCCAATTTAAGTATGTTAATATCTCGGATATTATAAAGTCATTTAAAGAGATTAATGTTAAAAAGACAGCTGACCTCTGGGGTATATCTGTTAAAGTAATAGGCTCTCTGATTGATATAATAGCGCCTGATCTAGCCCTAATATTTAAAAAATGTATAGACTGTGGCACATTTCCAGACCTCATGAAGCATAGCAAAATAATACCTTTATTCAAGTCGGGTTGCTCATCAGATCCTTCTAATTATAGGCCTATTTCAATTTTGCCTACCCTGAGTAAAATATTTGAAAAACTAATACTGTGTCAACTACGCGCTCATTTTAACATAAATAAAATTATACATGATAAACAATTTGGATTCACTCGGGGACGTTCAACTGTTGACGCAGGTGTTGCATTAATGGAACATATTTTTAGTGCTTGGGAGGATTCACAAAATTCTTTAGGAATCTTTTGCGACCTTTCCAAAGCGTTTGATTGCGTCCAACATGAAATTCTAATCAGAAAATTGCAACACTATGGCATAAGAGGAAGTGCATTAAATTTATTAATCTCATATTTGAATAACAGGATACAGTATGTTGAAGTTAATAGTGTAAGGTCTTCAGGCTCCGTGTTAGGAATGGGTTCCGCAGGGTTCAATTCTCGGACCATTTCTGTTTTTAGTTTATATCAATGACCTACCCTATCTTATAAAGAACACACATGATATAGTATTGTTTGCGGATGATACATCACTATTATTTAAAGTTAATCGACATGCAACTACTATTGAACATGTAAATAATGCTATTTCTAAGGTAGAACAATGGTTCAAAGTAAACAATCTTCTTTTGAATGGTAAGAAAACGAAATGCTTAAAATTCATATTACCAAAAGTAAAAAAGATTAACACACATATTAAATTAAATGGAGAAATGTTGGATCTTGTAAATAAGACAGTGTTCTTGGGTATAACTCTAGATGAGAAGCTTCAGTGGGGTGACCATATATCTGCCTTAGCAAACAGATTAAGCTCTGCAGCATATGCGGTTAAGAAGATAAGAGAACTGACTGACATAGATACGGCCAGAATAGTATATTTTAGTTACTTCCACAGCATTATGAGCTATGGTATCCTTTTATGCCGCCTGTGAGCCGCCCTGTATGGCACTACTAGCCAGCAGATTGGGATAGGATGCGTTCCATTTTTGCATCCTACCCTTGGGGTAAGGTTTGTTTCCCTTCAGATGATCCCAGTGCCAATGCCGTTGCAGTAGCCGATGTGATCAGTGGCAGCAGGCACTGCCTTTTTGTCTCCCATTCGCCTCTTGACGAGAATGGAAAAACACTGAGGACCATCCCTCGGTGTCAGAGCTCTATGCCTGAACTACACTTCAGACAGAAACCTGTTCAACGAGTTCTGTTTTTGTTAGACGTTAGAAAATCGAGTGGGCCGGATGGAATTTCTCCAATCGTGCTTAGAAAGTGTCCCTCTGAGTTGACGTTGGTGCTAACGCGTTTATTCAGGCTCTCATATTCAAAAGACATAGTCCCTGACTCTTGGAAGTCAGCCTTTGTTCATTCGATCCATAAAACGAGTCAATTCAGATCCGGAAAACTACAGGCTTGTAATTATTACTTCCCTGCTCTTCAAAATTACGGAGAGCGTAATTAACCGCCAGCTTTTGTTATACCTAGAGGGTCACCAGTTGATCAACGACCGACAGTACGGCTTTCGCCATAGTCAGTCGGCATGCGATCTTCTGGTATACCTATAAGACCTAACAGTTAGCCTGGATATAGCGAAGGTCTTTGCTTGTGTATGGCACAAGGCGCTTCTCTCAAAGCTTTCATCATTTGGGCTTACCGAGAGTTTTTGCAAGTAGACCTCCAGCTTCCTCACTAGGAGCAGTGTAAAGGTCGTTGTTGACGGTTATTGCTCGAACCCGAAGCCCGTGAACGCTGGAGTGCCCCAAGGCTGTGTGCCTTCTCCTACACTGTTTCTTCTGCATATCAATGATATCTTGGATAACAGCACGGGCGATGCCGTATATATGGGCCATGCAGGTTTCTCTAGGGAAATTGTCGACCAGTGCCTTGAGAAACTTGTCTCTTATATCGAGTCCTCTTTGAAATTGAACTTTGTCTAATTGTGTAATTTAACCCCAACAAGACCCAAGTTTGCGTGTTTTCTACAAAAAATATCACCACTCTTCGACAACACTTCCGTTAAAGCCTTGCCTAGCATCTGAATACTGGGTCTCGAAATCTCGAGCGATTGCCAATTCAGCAATCTTCTGCCAAGCCAAATTGGCTTTGAAGAATCTGTGTATATAATTATATAATAAATAAATCACGGCAATACTTCAAGCCGGCCCACATTCTAGCCCTCTACAAAGCGCAGGTTCGGCCATGTGTGGACTAATTTTGTCATCTCTGGTCTGGTATCAGCTCCATCCATTTGTTTGCGTGCAACGCAGAGCAGCTCGAATTGTCGGGGGTACTGGGTAGTGCTCTGTGAACAGCTGGATCACTTGGCTTTGCGTAGAGACGTCGTGTCTTGTACCGCATTTTTCACGGGGAGTTTCCCAAAGAGTCCTTTCACTTGATTCCTGCCGCCGAATTCCACCTTCGTACGACACGCTATAAATTAGGATCATCTCCACCATCTGGTTGTGTGGCGGTTATACAGTGCGGTTTTCTGTGTGTTAAAAAGCTGTGGAATGACTTTCTTGTGCAATATTACGACGGCTATATATTACGGCTAGATACGACGTGGGTACCTCAAAAAAAATGCGTACTCCTGGGATTCCTCTGGTGTAGCAAGAGAATGTGGGCGGCGGTGACCACTAAACACCAGGTGACCCGTACGGTCGTATGTCCTCCTTTTGCATAAAAAAAGAGAATACAAAATATAAATAGATAAAACCAAACGTAGACCTGTTTGCGTCAAAAGAAACTGCAGTAGTTCCCAGCTACGTAACGCTCGATGCTTACGACAGATCAGCAATATTTTGCGAGGCATTCATTCGATGGGAGTCATGGCAACCATGGAAATTAAAAGGCATAAAATAGCATAAAAGATATGACATATTTTCTCTAAATTGATTCCTTTAGAATTTTTTTTGATGTGATTTCTAATATACTAGACACTACTACCACTTCGGCGCTCTGAGAGAGAAGAAGCGGTGCAAGAAACTCCCCCAGCATTATTTTTTGCCACTTAAATATACAATTGCCACCACCTAATGTTATATACAAAAAGTACTGGCACACCTAAATACCAAAAGGAACTCACATCCTAATAGCAACCCATTGGACATAATGATTTTGGTTGCCTGACCTTTAGTCTCGAGCACTCACTCAACCAAGCCCAATTGTGGTCCTATGGAAGGTCCTCATCGATCCATAGCACAACCACCATCTCAGTGATCAAAACAAGTAATTAATTAGCTGGTGGAGGACAACAATAGGTTGGTCATTGATATAGAGGAACAATGCTGAACTTGGGAAAGAAATATCTTGAATTTGTACAGTGATGATAAAAGACCCATCTTGCAGAGGGACAGCTCTGATGAGACATTAAATGGGCCTCCCATATTAAAATCTGAGGCAGTAAAGGCCAGAAATGCTTATTTTTTTTTTATTAACGCGAGTGTTACACATACTTTTCAAATAATAGAACGCGTGTAATTGAAACTGGATTTTTACATTAGGTTGTGTGAAAAAGAGGAAAAATTTTATTTGTAGTATTTCTTCTTGAAACCCAGGCAACGCTGTGTAATAAAAATGCTCCTTCGATGATTTGTGAGGCATTTACAAATTGTCACATCTATAACATGTATAAAATGAGAGATAAGACTTCTATTTAACGGGTTAACGTCAGGCGTCACCAAACGTGCTTGTGCTACCGAAAGTTTTTAATTCTATTGTATTAGTGGATTGTTTACTATGTTAAAAAAGTGCAATAACTGTATTGATTTACTGGAACAATTGTTATTGAAGTGAAAAATAGTGATATTCTGACTAATTCAGTGAAAATAAGATCGTAGGTTTTTATTTAATTTTTATCTATCCTCATTACAAAATTGGGCTTGACATTGAAGTTTGACACGCCACACCTGTAAAAACTAAAGGTATAAATAACAATATTTATTGATTTCCAAAAGGTCATCAAGGGAAATATTATTCCTAGAGAGTTAATATCTTGTGGATATTGTAGTTTCAAATAGAATGCAGTCAAAAGATTATAAAGCGTCCTGGAAATGCAATTCATGACGTTCATCTGAACGTAGAGGAGACAACGCTAACACACCTGTGCGTTCACTTGAAAGCATTCAGCCTTTACCGAGGATTGAGAAATCCGTACTTGAAGCCATCAATAGTCAAGTTGGGTTGGACTTAGTATCCCTTAGCACGAATTTGGATGTAAAAAATATTGTAGTTGATAGAGCTTTAGTCCACGATTAAAAACACAACCGATTTCAAAAACACTATTCTAAAACAATAAATACCTAGGTAACACTGAAAATGTTTAGAAAATGAAAAACGGCTTGATGTAGAAAGTTGCCAATACTTTTATTGTTTTTCGATGTAATCTCCGTTCCTCTCTACACATCGTCGCATTCGATGGAACCACTGAGAAAAGCAGTGAGCCCATTCTTCCTAAGGGGTCTCTTCTATATGGCATTTTCGTACGCTTTCACCGCATCTTCAGGGTTTGTAAAACGAATACCTCGAATTTTATCTTTAGTTCTTGGGAAAAAATAAAACGCTAATTGAACTTATGTAACATTTGGCGACACCAGTCCATGCGAAGGTGTTTCTAGTCGTCGCGTCGGTTAAAGTATGGGGTATCCATTCGGTACAAAGCTTCCTGACGCGTAAATGTAATAATAAAAATAAAAAAATAAAACTAAAAGTAATATTTTTTGAACTTTACTCATACCCATGCCTAGGCTTGCCCATATCTGCTGATAGGTCACTCTCTTATCTTCCTCTATCATGCGTCGCACATCTCACACAAACACCGACACAGCACGCACACACCGCCTTCGCAGGCGTAGGCGCGGTCAACCGCCGCAAACTATTAGGAGTTTGATAATAACATAGCAGATACAGTTATATAGTATATTTGGTAAAAATAGCACATTAATAATATAAAAACACAGCTTTAAGCCTCAGCTGACACAACAGATATAAAGATAGTTTTTGTTTTTCTTTTGACATAGAAAAACCAGCAGTCACTCTAAAAATCCAAACATACGTCATGATTCATACCAGCCAGTCAATGAACAATTGTACTTCTTTGCTCTAACACAAACCACTGGCACTCGTCACTCTGACGATGGCCAGCGGCCCGCAACCTAGATACACTACAAATTCTTTTGATACCCGACGAGATTTCAGTCCTCGTCCTGTAATCGTTCACTCCACTCACACTCACACACGGACAGGCTGACGGACTGACATACACCACTTACACAATTACACTCCACAAACAGACACAAACACACAAACATTTACACGAACTGTATACATACAAACATTCATAAAAACATACATACACACTTACATACATTACACAAAACATCACCACACTAGCCGGCGAGTGTGTTCTTCTCATCTTTTCTACTTTCATCTTCATTTTCATTCTCTCTCCTTCCCACAAGCACACAGCCGGTCCGAGGTTCGAGTCTCCTTAGGAGACGCCCCGCGACTGTTGTTGCATAGTCTTTGCGGCCTCCACGGCCCACGTCCTATGTCGCTGTAAAAGCCTTCAGGGCCCACAGAAAAGAGGATGTTTTTAGTCGGTATGGGGTGTCCGCTTGCGCGGACACGCGAGTCCGACATATTACGCCACGTTCCGGGGCGTAAATACGTAACTGTATTTTCCTCCTCTCGAAAAAAAAAGCTTCGCACAGCACTAAACCAATTGTAAATCGTGGCACGAGATGAGGCTTCATTAAGAAATGCTAATCGCAGCCTATCATAGCTTTGTTGTTGAGTAAGCTCACAACGAAAGTCATAATAAATCATTGACCGAAAATTTTCTCGCTTTAGATTCATTTTCACGTGTAACAAGAGTTTTACATTTGCCTCCAGTTCTAAACATTTTCAGTGTTACGCATTTATCACGGTTGTGGCTGACCCGTAGTTATATTGACGCCCCATTCAAAGAAGCCAAATCGTTATTCGTCTAGATAGACTGTGACAGCTGTGAAAACGTTGAAAAAATTGAGGTTCACAGTTTACCTCTATTTTGAGCAACGCACACACACTAACACAAAGTGACATACATCGCGAGGGTAAGACATAGCTTGCCATGCACACTAAGTAATAAATCTGCCGTGTTTCCATCAGTTGTAGCAGCAAGAGGCTTTATTTTGATGTAAAAATTATCTAAGGAAGTACATAAAAATATCCCGTCTAACTCGAGTAACATTCAATTAAATTCTATTGCCCATTAAAAATTTTGTATCTACCATTCAAAAATTTGAACACAGACAATATTAAAGCTATGAAATTATATTTTATTTATTTTATGGTCGCAGATTTAGTATTGCATGCTACTGCACTTATAAACTAGCCGATACCCCGCGACGTCGTTCACGTACGTATTTTTACACCTTGGGTTACATTCCTGACTGTTCCTTCCAGAAACACTGGATACAGTTAGCTCTAGGTTTATAAATTTATTTCACTAATAATACTAACGTAGTTCATAATAAATATTGTTACTAATACATTTACTAATATATATGGAGATGTCTCTGAATTAAATAAATAAATAAATAAAATAAATTACTGGACTTTTAGCAGGGATCCCTAATTTTTTGAAAATGTAATATAGCATATCAACCTAGCACTCGGGGATAGTGTAGCTTCCCAATAGTGAAAGAATTACTCTAATCGGTTCAGTAGTTGCGGAGCCTATTCAATGCAAACAAACAATCAAATCTTTCCTGTTTATAATATTAGTATAGATAAAACGTTCGAGACAGAAGAACATCTCTAACTGTTTAAGTACTTAGTTATTAGCTCCTTAGTATTTTGAATATTAAAAAAAAGGTAAAATCTAGTAGTTGGATTCAGTAGTTTAGTTATGTCAGATTCAAACGCAATTACATAAACTATTACTTAAAATGAGATACCTAAACTGTATTAAAAAAAAATTCGCATTCAGGCGCCGAGATTGCCTTAGCTGAGCAAGTCAAGAACTCCCAAGAGCTAGTTGATGATGAGCTGATTAGTTTGAGTAGTAGAGCAGGAAAATATGGATAGCACGGGTGCGAATTCTGGAATTGGGGAATGCTATCGGGTCCGCTCAGTTTAAGTAAATTTCCAAGTCCAAATGTGTCTTAAGCATGGCTCTATGTTGGAATATTATCTTCGTTATGAATGAGTCACACGCGGCATAAGAGGTTGTGAAGTATGGTCATCATGCTGGAAGACGTCCACTGCTGGACAAAAGTCTCCCTCACCTTAAAGTATGGTCATCCAGAGTAAAATTGGATACGAAAAAGAGCCCAGGCTATTCGCTGCTGCTTGGGGCAATGAATCTTCGTTCCTGTGCAGTAACGGAATAGTAGATGTTTCCTTGGTCTGCCTTGGCAAATGATCAGAATATACGAGTTTCAGAAAGAAATCGTGCAAGTTTCTCGCCAATTCTGCCCATGTGCTTCGATTTCAGCTCAGCAATTACTCTTCTGGCATACCTGGAGGAATATTTTTACAATTTCTGTGCGTGAGACCATTTTCCACGAGCGACGAAACCAAGAGAGAGATAGGCACCAAAGAGAAAGAAATGAAAAGTTTAACACTTACACCAGAAACAGAAATAGCAGTGGCATTTAGATTATCGAGCGGAAAATAAATCTGCCTCCACTAAAAGGACAGATTCTCATCCCAATCTGTCTACAAGTAATAGTATCATATGCGGCGGCATCTTAAAAAGCCGCATAAGCATCTGAAATAATAATTTCAAAAAATTCCCAATACTTGGACACACTAAATGAGACAGACCTAGCTTACCATTTTTTAGCTAAAATATAATATAGTTATTAATTATTATTGATATTGTTCGACCTTAACATTACCCATTAACCTTTGGAGGTAATAATTTACATATTTATATTCTTCTTTCATTATGTCGGTCCTTAGACTGTTAAAAGATAATATGGTGCATTTTGTTAATTAGGAACTATTGAGGGTGAAAGAAATCCGACTGAAATCAATTACCGCTGCAGTTTCCCTGAACCGATTTACTTACCGATTTAGGGACTTACAAGCGTAGAGCATACTCTCAACTTAAAGGCCGGAAACGCATCTCTTACCCTATGGTTTTATAGATGGACAGTTGCCTCATCTCTTCCCTTCACGTGAGTCTCTTGCCCATCCTCCCCCTCTTGTATCAAAAAAATCAATATTTATTTATACCGACATTTCGTAGTTAAAGGCGACAAGTTCCGTTGTTTGTTGTAATATTTTGCCAATATTACTAGTATCTATAATTTTAATTCAATTACCAACCAACATCAAATCCTAGTCTCTCCTTGATTTCCAGTTTCATGCTTGGTGAATTGAGGGCGACATGACGTGGTTAAATTCACCGCGCGCCCACTCACCTCAAAAGGCCGGCACCGCTCGTGTAAGAAGAGAAGATGGGCGGCGGTGATCGTCTTTCATCAGGTGATCTATATTATGCACCTCTATATTCCATTTTAATTGTATATTTTCTTTTCAGGCGATACTGTTTACTCGGAGCGTGCTCAAATACGTCAATCTAATTAAGAATTTCTAATCAACTACTGCACTGTACATAAAGAACCAATGCGATCATTCAATTTAATTTCTAATTTCACTACTTTCTGGTGATTGCCTTGACATCCTCCAGTGGCACTGGAACTCATTGTTTGAAATCACTTTGCGGAGAGAAAATAAACCTCGAAACGATAACACTATCAGCGTGTTTAGCAAACAGCTTATAAACTAAACATTCACATTTCATTAACAATTGCTTTCTGGCAGCTTATATAAAGCAGTAGTTTAGGGGAATATTCCATTGTACGAATATTCGACAATATGAAGGCATACGTGTTCCTCGTCGTTCTAGCCGTTGTAGTGCAGGTAACATTTTGAATATATTTATTTTATGTACATTTTAATATAAAAATAAAGTAAACCGATATTTATCATCATCAGCATGTTCATTTACAAAAAGATATTCATAGAAGCTGTCTTTTCTTTTCAATAATGAAGCGACTCGTTCCTCGGCCCCGATATTATTTATAGATCGATGTTTATTAAACTCATAGATTAACGGCCGTTTTCAATAACCTCTCTATCCTTAGTTTAAATTACTAGAGGTAGACAAATCTATCCTTTTACGCTTACTTACATTTCAATAACCTATTGACTTAAAGCATTGGACTATAACTATATTGAACATAACCATGGATAGATAGATAATATCTTGTCATTAAACGGTGACAGCAATGTAGCCGTAACAAGAGATAAGTTATTGAAATCGTGACGTGACGAAGATTATTCACTTACATTTTTGTTGATAAAACTGTGTAACAAAAATTTTATTAAATTATTTTTATTTAAATCTTGTATGCTATACTTCTATGCTTTTGTTCAACTCTTAGGCTTGTCTTGTGGCTTCATCTACAGGATCTACTTTACAGTTGATAACCTGCTCAACACCAATATTTGCATATTAGGAAATTGACTTGAGAGTTGAACAAAGCATACAAGATTTTAAGAAGATACGTCACTCGAACGGTTAGCTAAGTTGGTTAGAGCACCGGCACGGAACGCCGGAGGTCGTGGGTTCGAGTCCCGCATCGTTCATAAAATTTTGATTTCCAAATTTAATTTGTTTATTATCACAATAGTTTAGTACTCGAGCTGACAAAAGTGCTCAGCAACGTGCAACATATTATGCACGGCTGACGCACAAACCGTGCAGGCCAAGAACTGGGAAAAAAAATACGTGCAACCTCACATAATGGGTTTGAAATGTGTGATGAGATAAGCAAAGTCAGAATTATGAATCAAATTCCATTAGAAAGTATTGGTTTTGTGTATCATTAAATTTTCTGAGGTATCCTACTTATTTCCATTTGTAATAAGCTTCTCCTTGCAGCTGTGCCGCTCTGCGCCGACACCAGATGATCAACATGCGGATGCTAAGTCAACCCCTTCTGTCACTGCTGCTGACACCGTAGATCCTGCAGCTGACAACACACCAGCAGCAGTCACAGAGGTAATTACTATTTCCCATCAACCTTATACTCCAGTGGTAGGCTTCCTTGCACAGGATGCCGGCTTGATCATGATTATCACAACGGCGCCTATTTCTGCCATGAAGCAGTAATGTGTGAACATTATTTTTTTCGGTCTGAAGGGCGCCGTAGCTAGTGAAATTACTCGGCAAATGAGACTCAACATCCTATGTCTCAAGATGACTAGCGCAATTGTAGTGCCGCTCAGAATTTTTGGGTTTTTTAAGAATCCTGAGCGGCACTGCATTGTAATGGGCAGGGCGTTTAAACTGAACGTCCTGCTCATCTCGTCCCTTATTTTAATTAAAAAAAAACTAGACTACTAATACCTACATATTAGCAATGAATTTCGTGGGAAAGGTTAAGTGTGTGTTATATACGCGCGCAAGAAGCCAATCTTCTTTGGCGTAAAAAAAAGTATGACTTATGGTAGCTGAAGTATAATACAACCGTTCTAGTTGACGAGCTAACAGGGTGTCGAATTTGCGTGACGGTGTGCGCGCGTATAGTATAAATACACTCTAATAATTTTCCCTAACGCATCAAAAGAAGTGTCACTTCAATAAATGACTTTCTTAATGATACTTTCTTACTAAATAGTATAACCTATTTTAAGTTCTGTGGATTTTGTGATTATTTTAATAAAAAATTAAATACCACAGACTGGGAATGGAGCAACTACTTTTGAGCTATTTAGTTATACATTTACGATATTATAGTGTGATGAAGTTTTATTAAAAAACTGAAGTCCGCTGAGTTTCGTGTGACCGTTCTTCTCGAATGGGTAGTTTGTTAAACAAGTGATTTTTAATCAGTTCCAATTTGAATAAAAAATCAGTCAACAAATCGCTTCTAGCGAACAGGGCTTACCGCGTACCATAGGGGTACAAAAACTTTAATTACGCCATGTCTAGCAGACTGACTATTCTCTTCATTCTTCTTCAACTGCAAGGTGGCGGTGAACATTTGCCATCAGGTAAGGAGGGTTTTCCTTTATTTAATACAACAATGGGTTTAATTTATTTTGAATCATAGTTCGTTAGTTAGTTTAGCTGGGCAATTTATGCTGTTAGCCTCTTGAATGAGCCATTTTGCGTGTCCGTTTGTCTTCTTACTCCAACTAAACCAGATCATCGCAGAAGTCTAGCAGTCTATTCAAATTGCTGCTGGCATCCGGGAGCCTGGAGATCGGTTTATTTATGCCCATTGGCCACAATCCTGCACTCTTAAAGCACAGTTTTTGGCGTTAATTTGAATCATTAGTACATTTCCGATTATTGAGCCAGAATAGGTAAATTGGCACTAAAACAATACTGCAAAACACTGTATTTTAGTTGACAAAAAGTTCTGACTGTTTCAGTGCCGCGGCTACTAATATTAGTGAGCTACGGAGACTTACATTTTATGACTGAAGAGTGCAATCCTAAGAGACACTTCATTTTGGTGGGCAGGACTGATTATTTATCATTCTTAAGGTCTTGAACATCCTGTAACTTTAAAAAATAGAGTCTAGATCTTTGAAGTATTAGGTTAAATAATTCATTCTTCGAAATATAATGTGACAGCTGTGAACACGTCGAAAAACATAGCCGCGAACTGTAATTTCAGCAAACGTACGCACACATCGCTAGTGTAAGACGTAGCTGTTATGCACACTATAGTAATAAATCTGGCCTACTGTCATGTTTTGTCTAAAGTTAAGTATAAGTATTAAACCCAGAAGGCTTTTGATTACGTGGATTTTAGTACCCTTTTACTTCAGCTTAAGTTGTGCGACAATTCTTTAAAATTGAAGACTTCTTACATAAAGAGTCGAACACAGTTTATAGACATTTGGGGTATACCCCAATTTGATCACTCACTCCCTATGGTTTATTAATATATTTCTATTTCTATTAATTGTTTGTTGTTGGTGACACAGGTGAAAGCAGCTGAGACTCCTGCAGCCCCTACTGCCAAAACTGAAGGTCAACCGGCCTAGGAAAAGAAAGCCTAAACATAATAGCAGCTAATTACACATTCATAAATAAACAAATCATAGACAAACATTCTTTCATTCAAATTGATATATCACAATCTGTCTTTATGCAAAAAAATAAATAACTAATAGCCCAAACACATGGTCGGACTTCGTACGGCCCAACCATCGGACGCAGTTCGTTAGCGGAGGACATTCGATAGTATGTCGCAATATTCATGGCAAAAAAATATTAATTACCGTCGGGGCAGTACCGAGTACGACGCCGGTGCTAGACGCCCACCAGACCGTCCGTACCAAATCCGACCATGTGCTTAGGCTATAGTAGCGATCTGTTCATTATGGTAGATAATTATTAGTAAACATATAAGAATTACTGCATGAGGTTAATAACCTGAAATAATTTAGATGTGAAACCTCCGTTCACAACATCGTAAAGCGGTGATTACACGGCTCAATAAAATCAACAAAAGTAGAACAAACAGAATCTTTATTTGTTTTATATTAGACTGCAAAATAAAACTAATCTTTAAATAAGTGCAATTCTTTGAAGTTTATATCCTTGAAAGATTTAAATATCTAACATTAAATAAAATATCTCAAGTAATTTTTTTTTCAGTGGCAATTATTCTTAGAACTTATTCTGGCAATTTAAAATTAAGACATTTTTATTAAATTGACCCAAAAACCATGATATCTGCACTTATTTGGTATATTAGATATCGCTGTCACATAACCACTGAACCGATTTTGATGAAATTCAGTACTGAGATAGGCTTACGACCGTTCCCAATATTCAGTCTATCTCTTATTTGAGATAAAAATTGTAACTATCGTTGACTTTTCTGTCCCAATAAACTTATCGACGGTAACTCACCTTATCCGTACACGCTGTCTATCAATGGGACGACGCGACGTATAGCTAACCAGCGATAGAAGTTTGTATGGAAATTTCAATTCACGCGTCCCAATATAAGGCGATAAGAATGACTTATCGGGTATACTGGGACAGCTTCAGATTATTGACAGCTAATTACTGAGAGTAGAAGGTAGTAATTTATCTCTATCTGTAGATAGTGTATTGGGAACGGTCGTAAGACCCTTTATCGCGAAAAAACGTTTGGAATGGTTAAAAGTTTGTATGGAAGTTCGTCACAATCGAAGATGACATCATTTAGGTTTATATTTAGTGTATTTGAAATTTCGACCTGTGTAGGGATGAAAATTAGTTTGGAAGTCTAAACAAAGTCACGCTTTCACGCCTAAATTCAATCTCGATTTTGATTCATAATGCGTTCATTTTTTATTAAATGTAAATGAATTTGGTAATAAATATAAATAATTTGCATTACATATAAGATATTTAATTAAACTCCATCTTACCTTCAAAGATGTTAATGGTTTTCCACGTAGATAGATTTACTGTTTTAAGTATTCAATTAATAACATTGCTTACTAAATGTATTTAACAGTTAACATACTCGACAATTACCTACCTAGGTACAACACACAATACAAATCAACAATCAGGTCGCGACAGGTGCAGGTTGTTGCTGCTTGACGTTTCATTTTGCTCGTCTGTTGCTGTGAAAGAAGCTTACGTAATACCAATTTACTCGTACGAGTACAAGTATGACTCGAATGCACTTTTGAGTTCATAGATTGTCCTATAGAGGGTGAACTAAGCTCGATTGCTGGCTGCTCTGTAGCCACTGTTACGTAATACAAAAGTAACGTTTGACAGCAATGATCGTGAGATTTACGCCTGTCGCAAGTATCCACAGAACACTTTTACTCTAACGAGTAAGTCTCTTGCGAGATTCGGGGGACGGCTTGTTTTAACTGGGCGTGCGCCGCGCACTGGCAGATGAAATAATTTATGCCTCTTTGGAAGCGTCTCGATTATACACGGTACACGTAAAAGTTTTGTCTGACTGCAAATATGTGAGTACAACAACATAATGATTCTCAAGCAGGGCAATGCAGTTTCTTAAAATCGGAGAAGATTGTATGCCAACAGAGACTAATAGCATTAACTTGAATGAGTAGTGAATTCTGTACAGTTTTCGATACCATAAATAATTAAAAATAAAATATCTCTGTATAAAATAATTGAGAACAGTTGTCATCATCATTATCATATCAGATGGAAGACGTCCACTGCTAGACTAAGGCCCCCCCTAAAGATCTCCACAATGATCGGTCCTGTGCTTCCCTCATCCAACAGTGACTAAAGTTCTCCTACGGTACTAGTGCTGCTCATAATTGTTGGGTCTTTCAAGAATCCTGAGCGGCACTGAATTGTAATGGGCAGGACGTATCAATTATCATCAGCTGAACGTCCGGCTCGTCTCATCATTCAGTAATACGAAAGAATAATAACACAAATCAATAGAATCCGTGAATAGCTCCTAAATTATACGGATCCTCAAATTAAAAAAAGTAAGTAGGTATGTACGCACGCGAGAAGTTCTTACTTAGTTGGCGTAACAAAACAAAAATCCTTGAAAGCAATGATTCCTCGTGCTATTTTAAGTTTGTATATAGAACAACATATAGGAGGTATTAAATACATCCAATGAATATAATATTAGATATTATTTCGCATAATTTAGTTATTAGTATCGCATCTTCTTTCAGAGCGCCCTTTGCTTCAGAAGCGGTGGTAGTGTCTCGTATATTAGAAATGACATTAAAATCAATTTTGGGAAAATAAATGCCTTTTATGCCTTTTAGTTACTCTTATAAAATTAGAAAGAAAAGTTATTTTTTATTTAACAACTTGTTCTATTGAATTTTATTTAATTCTCGTCCATTGGTTGTGGTTTAGTAGACACATGAGGGCTTATGGTAGCTGAATACAAATGCTAAGTGTCAAATTTACGTGACGGTGTGCGCGCGCATCGAAAAGTTCACTCTGATTTTTATCCCTAACACGCCAAAAGAAGCTATTATCATTTATATTAGATACTAGCTGACCCGACAGACGTTGTTCTGTATATAATAAATAAAATAATGTTTTTATGTGAATTTGTCAATAATGTATCATAACATCAAAAATTACTTCGTAAAATATGCACCCTGCTGTCGTAATGAAATTGTTTCACAGCAGAACTGTCAAACCGTGCGTCAATAAATTCTCTAATAGAAATTATGTATGGACACATCAAAGGAAAAACAAATTTGTTGTTTTTATTTAATTAAGCAGCATTTTCTTAATTATTCACCTTTTAAACCTTCTCTGGACTTCCACAAATAATTCAAGACCAAAATTAGCCAAATCGGTCCAGCCGTTCTAGAGTTTTAGCGAGACTAACGAACAGCAATTCATTTTTATATATATATAGATAGATAGATAGATTATTATGTTCAATAAGTCCAAGATATCCGATTTCACACAACGAAATTTTGAAAAAAACCGGATGTGAATGCCGTTTGTGAAGTGTGGAATGAAAGAAATACGAACAATTCATTCGAGTGAGCATTTATTTAATGAAACCATCTAATTCCACTTCAGATATCGACACAAATGCGCAAGCAAACTTTTTAATTAAAATCTAATTGGAAATATTTAACTTCGTAATTATGTAATAAAAATAGTTTGAAAAAATTAAAATACACGCTTTGGTTAAAAAGATAATAGTTGAAATTTAAAATGAACATCATTCCTTATCAAAAATAGATGAAAAAATTATATACCTACATTAACAAATATCTTATTTTTAAATGAATTTTTTTTATCAAATTAACTGTGGCAGGAATTCCTGACAATTCCTGCCACAGTTAAGATAACAAATAACACAACATCTGTAAAAGGGGCCTTAATAGACAAAATCCAACATAAGACACAATATTTTCACACCAAAGTATTATCGTTGACGTCACTGATGTTCTGTTGATCAACGAGTACATTACTTTTGCAAGACTATTTTATAAGTTGCATTGACATCAATAGTTTTTCTTTGGTGGCAAACGATCGGGAAATTCATAGTTACACCGTGTTTCTGTAAAGACTTGAACAACCTTCTAACTTTATCAAAAATAATTGCTACCCATGGAGACGAAAATGAATCGCATTAACATAAAACTTATTTATTTAATTACTAAGCAAAAATATTTAGCTTTGTTGTCAAAATTAACATTGAGTTTTGACTTGGCAAACAGTATTAGGGCCTATTCACAGGCATACGGTTGCCGTCTAAATGGCACGGTTCTTTCATAATTCACATGTACACGGTCGCTGTAATACCGAGGTACTAGACTGAAGACAATTTTGGATCAATTCCAGTACCTTGGATCTACCATAACCAACAAGGGCAGCAGTGAACCCGAAATAAGGAGACCCATAGAAATAGCCAGGACAGCAATGACCGTACTGAATAAGGTATCTTGCTCCCACACTTGTGCACCTTGCTCCCACACTTGTCTTTCCCATCGCTCTCTATGATGTGGAAACGTGGACAATAAAGGCCGCGCTTAGGCAGAAAATGGACACCTTCGAAATGTGGTGCTGGTGCAGGATGCTGAGGATACCTTGGACAGCATACCGCACAAACGTTTCTGTACTGAAGGAGCTGAAAATGGAGAAAACTCAGCGCTTTTCCACAGCAGTTTGTCAGTCTGCAAAGAATAGTGCGATACTTTGGCCACATTGCTCGCAGAAATGCCAATAATTTGGAGTGTCATATGGTGACAGAGAAGGTTGAAGGAAAGAGACCGAGAGGCTGGAGTTTCATATGGTGGTCTAACCAAATTTCCAAAGAGCTGGAGGTACCAATGAATGTTGCAATACAATAGGCAACGGATCGTAACCAATGGCGACAGCTAGTGGACTAGATCAGAAGGAGTCACGATCCTCACCAGTGAGGAGTACGACTGAGAAGTAGACTGAAGACATCACCGGTCAATGTCCGTGTTCATGTGAACGAGGCTTTACAAGTAAATACATTACTCCAAAGACGGTTGCCGCGTCAAAACAGTGGATAGGCACGGGTGACACACGACAGTCACGGCACCATAAAACAGAATAGAACAGTGGCGTAACTCAGCGGTGTCCTTGAAATTTATACCTACGTCTTGGCGGAGCACTAGAGTTGGTACATACAAAAAGCTTGACGGCGCGGTGCAGCTAACTTAACCCGGACAGCGACCATTCTCGGCGGGGCAGGCAAGGCCGGCGTGACACTCAATAGTTTTGTCTCCCCAAGATTCCTTAGCGGCCGTGTGCGTGCGTTGATTCGGGAGCTCTAGTATAAAGTTAAAGTTCTGTAGTATTAATGTTTAATTAGCTATCATTGTAACTTATACACTAAACATAACACGACACAACCGTGCCGTGACCTTATGCATGTGAAAAGGCACTTATAACTCAACAACTAAATTGGGAAATAGTATCCTTTATCAATTTTGGAAAGCCATAGTTACCAATATTCCTTTGCAAAATGAATATGTAGTCTTGTATGTTCTTAATTTAACAAACACTTTAAGTGGATTACGAAATATCCTCAATGATGTGAACATTTAAATCGCTCCTGACCTCGGCACTCTCACAATATACACTAAGGCTGAGATCTATAGAGCGTACTAAGACTTTGCTTAGACTTTACTTACATAAAACTGAGATGAGTGTAGGCTTAGCATAATCGTTGATTTCGTTTTAATAGTTATTTGACAGCTGAAATTATGGTGAGCTTAAGCCAAAACAAGCCAAAACACTCAGCAAAGTTTTACGTAAGTAAATTCGGAGCAAAGTCGAAGAGATATATATAGATTTCAGCCTAAGACCGCAAGCTGACTGGCCAAAGTACATTTCACGAGGATACCCCGGAATACTCTTGAAAGCTGCATTAATTTTGATATTGCTGAGGTCCAGTGTATGGCCGGTTTCTCAAGTGCTTGTAAAGAACAGGATGTCCCGCACGCTGCCACGGTTGGGCAACTCCAAGGAACCCAGCGTGACAGCTGCCGCGCTGCCAGCACGTAGTCTTGGGCAATCTGCTGCCACGGATCCCGAACCTTGGATGTATAACGTCACCTGTAGATTTATTACTTATTTAATTGTGCTACCTACGTGTTAAGACTTTAGCCGTTTTGTACTTTTGATACTCGTGGCCTATTAAATCAAATCAAAATCACTTGATTCATATAATATGTCAAGGAAATGATTTTTATTTAGTGTTCTTGAAGGCGGTGGTTTTTTTCTAAAAAAAATTTAACGGAATAAAATGTAACTTTTACGCAAACATCTAATGTAAAACACAGTTACAATTACACGCGTTTTAATCATTTATAAGTGTTTTATTTAAATGTTTAACACTCGCGTTTATCAAAGAAAATACTAGGGAATTCATTGTCACTCGTAGAAATCAACAATAACAGCTTCATCGTTTTACAAATCATTTCAACTACAATATATATAAAGTGACGCAACAAACATTACCATTTCTTATTCTGTTCCATATTCCAGAGAACGTTATCACGAATAAATACCTACATCATGAGTAATCTAATTACAACAAGAATTCATCAGAATATATCTATCAAAATATTATGTATACTAGGAAAAATATGCACAAATATGTTAAAAAGTGTGAACAGCATAACTTTGATACCAGACAGGTCGTTGTCGACGGACATTGCTCGAACCCGAAGCCCGTGAATGCTGGAGTGCCCCAAGGCTGTGTGCTATCTCCTACGCTGTTTCTTCTGCATATCAATGAGATGTTGGACACCTCCAACATTAATTGCTATGCAGATGACAGCACTGGTGATGCCGTATACAGGTGGCCGAACCTCCTCTTAGTAGACCGCTAGAATGTGGGCTTAAAGTATTGCCTTGCTCTAATTATGACCTCCAGTTCCTTTAGCCTTTATTTATGGAATAGGAGGACAAGCGAGCGTACGGGTCACCTGGTGTTAAGTGATCACCGCCGCCCACATTCCCTTGCAACACCAGAGGAATCACAGGAGCGTTGCCTGCCTTTAACGAAGGTTTACGCGCTTTTTTTTGAAGGTACCCATGTCGTACTGTCCCGGAAACACCGCACAAGGAAGTTGATACCACAGCTTTGTAGTACGTGTAAGAAAGCTCCTTGAAAACCGCATTGAGGAGGACCGCCACACATCCACTTGGTGGTGGCCTTCCAGACGAACACGGAATTGTCAAAGCGTCGAGATTTCTAGACCCGGTATTACGATACTCATTACTAATTCGAGCGCTCTTCGCGATTCGAGACTCGTCGTGTCTCTTACCTGCTGCGGTTCATGACGACTGGGCTCTTGCGACAAGGGCTCCGACCGAGGCTCGCGGAATGTGTCCTTCCGTCTGCGTTTGTTGGACCTTCTAGTACCCTCATGTCGTTTGCGGCCGTTCGATACTGCTGAACTTTCTGTTGACGCACAATTCATTGAAAAAAAATTATTCTAATTTAGGATATTTTCACACTTAGATCCAGAATCACATGTTCGTGGATAGAAAAGTCGTTATACTCGAGGGAATTATTAAAAAAATATAAGAGGTATTTAAATACACACAAAAGAAAATAGACTAACAAGGCACACACAAAGCACTGACACTAATTAGGTACTCTAATTTACGCACACTTTACAATACTGGCCTCTATTATATACCATAGACTGGCAGCTGTTAAAGAGCTTTTGTAACTGTTTGATATTAGAGCCTGCGGAACCAAAACTAATGATGACAACCGCAGCTAAACAAACATCTATAGGAAAACTATTTACAAAAAAATAGTGTACTTTTTTGAAGTGATACTTCTTTAGATTCGTTGTGATTCCAAACCGGATGCAACGGAAAAAACGACAGGCAAGAGACACAAATACAAAAATGTGTAGGATGAAGCCGGCAAAGAATGAGACAGAAATATGCATACTATTGAAGTGAAAACTTCTTTATCATCGTTGTGATTTGAAAGTCGATTAAACGAAAAAGCGACAGTAAAAAGAGCAGTCACATTAATTCGTAATATTTAACATGGGAGATAATGAGATAGGAAGCATAATACAATGTTTTGGTACCAGGCGATCATAGTTAAAGAAGAGATTGTCTTTAGTATGGCGCGAGTACCTTAATATATTCTGACTCCAAGCGCACGACGTTTTACTACATAGACACCAGGAGAACATATTATTATATATATTAGTGGTGGTAGGAATGTCTTTCATAGCGGTTGAAATCATGTGTCATCCTAGCAACACGTACCAGGAATTCATATGCAGTTTAGAGGTTCATGCACCATGCAGGTTTCACTTCTGACATGTGTACTTTGTACGCACGCAATGTTTTTTTTTCTGAAGTATAAATAACACGGAAAACGACCGAAATTAATTCAAAATACTTCAGTCAAAATTAGTTCTCTGGACGCTCGCCAGGGGCTCTTCAAATAGGCACAAAAAATGCTGTCAAACATATGGAACAACCTGTCCAGTGGTATTTATACAGGTCAACGCTTTACACTCACTTAATAATTAACACTGGTCACAATGCTCTCACTTTAATTTCTTCGAAGTTGCTTGCTTGTATCAAGACACAAGTTACTGAACTACATGGCCGCGTTCCAGCCAAAACGAATTTCTTGCCAAATGTACAATTTACTACTCTTGCTCTGAAATTGTCTGAAAACTAGTTTTAGCCAAGAGGCTAAAACTAGTTTTTACAAGAGTAAACGAGGGCAAATATGTGTTATTACCAATTTTCTACTACGTGATAGAGCCTCTGTTGGAACGGCCTGAAATCATGTGTCAACTGAAAACGCCTCGAAGTTCTAGAAAAGTCGAGAAATCGTAAACATAAAATTCCACTAAATTAATAATATATAAAATTTTTTGGTGGCATACCCGCTACTTCCAGGGTTTTGGACAAAATTATATTCTATTCACTTGACGACCATAATATATACCTTCGTTATGTGGAGGTAGTGGCAGTGCGTGAATGGGCTTGCGGGCAGCGTTTGAGCATCGGGTCTCAATAAGCCTCTCTAGGTTCTCCAGCGCTAACTGCTTGGCCTGTTAAAACGATTATTATTTATAAACTGTTAACGCCATATATATATGCCTTCTCCTATAACGCCCTCTCTCTTTTCCCCACTTCTCAACTTCACTGCGCCGACTGCAGTGGCATTGCGCCATTTTCAAGGAAGGAATCAGTCGACCGCTGAAGTAACCCGCTCCACTCCGCACCTCGCAAATTAACGCACCGCGAAACGAGTTGTCAACTAGTGCGGGAAACCGCTAACCAATTGGACTACAAACAAGGACCGGATTAAGTTGTAGCTGTACCTACAACCAATAATATCAATAAATACAAATGTCTAATATCTAACTTGTAACGTAGCATTATAGATCGTAGAAATAGTAATCGTGCATAATAACTGTAATAAGCGTATGCCGAAAGATTCGTTCTGACAAGAACATTTTATTTTATATAACGTAATACTAGCTCTGATAAGAACTATTTCATAATGTTGTACATCAACTCATAGAATCATACAGATCACCAGTAGTCATCTCAGTGAAGTTTCAAGCATCGTACTTTCTCTCGACGATCACAGACATACTCACGTGATCAGTCATATGCTCCGCGCTACACAACCGCACAGCAAGGCCGAGCGTCCTCGAATGACGCGTCGGGACTCGGGCGTCGATCGCTATTCATGCAATTTTAATCAATGAGCCATAGCGTAGGTGCGGAATGCTCATTGACATCGTATGATCGAGGTTCGACGCGAGTTTACACAAACTGCGATAGCATTAGTTTTAGAGCGTGATAGAACACATAATATTATTTTCAAATCTTATTGAATGAAACGTTTTACTATTGGTTAAAATGTAAGCTCTAGTATGGGTGTGTATTTTCTGAACTTGTAAATATTTTTTAAGTAACAATTGTAATTGGGTAACTAGTTTTAAGGATTTTGTATATATATCGTGTAACTTTTTAATAAACCATATCTTCCACATATTCCTCACAGTCAAGCAGTTGTTTTATTTAATCGCCAAACGCTCAGTCTCTAAAAAGTATCGCCAGCGGTTCAGCTTCATCAGGTCAGTTCCTGGTCCTTTAGTAGATACAGTCCTTTTTTCGCTAGAAGTGCTCTGAACTACGGCTGTATTGCTCAGCCGACAGTGGACTTCACATAAATTAATGCCCTGTTTGTAATACAGGTCCAAATTTTTATTATATCTAAAAAGATAAGCTTAAAAAAGCTTGAGTAGTTTTCAACATAATATTTCAAGAAGCTATTGTCGTCGCGTACTATAACTTAGGTATAGTCTAACTAGGGAGTTAGTCAGTTATGCACAGATGGAGGGCTATCTGTGCATAACGAACAACTACAGCGCTAACCGATTATAACTACAAAAACTTGAGCACATTTACGTTTCGTATTCGACTGTTTTCTTTTATGAGGCAAAAATTTCTTGCAAAACTCGCGGTGTTAGAATGCCATGGAGTTTCGCATTTCGACGTCATCTCCGGTGGTGGGATTCAGCTGCTAGTATTAACCTGAACACTGAGCACTCATTTGAACATAATATTGAAATATTGGTATATGGTATTAACGGTATTATATCATCATTGCTAATTATATTTACACCTCATTTACAATGATTAATAATATCTAGAAATGAACAACAAACCCGGATTTCCGCAGAGAGTGGTTCAAAGGCGGCCGGATCAGATGAGTCCTTCACAGCCTCCCAACTCTTGTACAGCTTTCTATCCGACAACCGGACCGTACTCTCTAACTCCCGAATCTCTGCAAATATTTAGATGTTTTAAAAGTACAAAGAACAGGAGTATTGTTCTATAGTATAGTATCCCTAACTACCAAGTATACAATATATAAGTAGATTAGAAAAAATCCAAAAATGATTTATATATGGCATTTTTCTTATCACCAGATCTATGCAATATATTAGACCCGGATATATTTTTTTTATAAAAATATGGTTACACTGTAAACTCGTTCTATAAAGTTTATTATTTAATAACCTGAGAGCGGTCGCTCCTATCCCACTCAGTGCTATCATTAATTAAGACATTTATATTATTATTTAGTAACCTTTACCACACAAACATTTTTTTAACAATTCATTTGAATAATTTCGTTTCATTTGTTTTGAACAGTTTTCTGGGATCTTGTTGTTAAAGCATATACATCGCCCCACAAAACACTAACTCGACTTACCCGAGTAGTAGGCATTATAAGTTTATGTTTATATCTTTAACGTTGATTGAAGATTGATGATTCGAAGTACTTGTCGTTATATTTTGCTGCTATTCATGAACCTATGCATGTCGGCCGTGAGAATAAAATAAGCTTATCCGTTACTCACCAGCTTCCCTCATCTTGGTGACCTGCGCCAAAAGCCGCACCCGCTCCTGTCGCAGTGCCTGTCTCTGCACCTTCACGCGGTTCACCACCTCGTAAGCATTCCTGGCCTCGCTCGCCAGAGCAGCCACCTCACGAGCCTCTCGCTCCAAGCGACGCTCCAGGTCACTGAACGAGTTCACACCACAAGATACATAATAGCTATAAAGGTAAATCTACATACTGTCTACAGTCTACAAAAATAAAATTTGAAAACAAAATTTTATGAACGATGCGGAACTTGAAGCTACGACCTCTGGCGTTCAGTGCCATTGCTCTACCAACTGAGCTAACCGTTCGAGTGACGTATCGTCATAAAATCTTGTATGCTTTGTTCAACTCTCAGCAGGTTGTGGCTTCATCTACAGGATCTACATTACAGTTGATAACCTGCTCAACACCAATAATTGCATATTAGGAAATTGACTTGAAATGAAGCTTTTTTTATTTGTGTATTAATCCTAGAAGTGAGGATTATCACTTTAAAAACATAACAAATTGTTTATACACTTCCTAATAATATCTTCCCTTTCTTGGCGTGCGTCCGTGCAGAATGGGATATCGCTATACCAACTTAATGGCTGACAGGCAGTATTGAGATAAAACCTTTAGTTGCGGATGCAACGGGCAACTGCTAGTTTATAATAAAATCGCAATAACTTTTCAAGCATTACCTAAACAAAATTTTAAATGTTTTATTAAATAATGTCTATGTCGTAAAACTTACTACTCCACAGCTGAATATATAAGTTGTCCGGATAGCCTGGGACTAGAGTATTATTATTTTATAGCAATAACAGTGACAATATTGTATATTTTATAGAAAAAAAGGGCGCAAAAGAGAATGCTCTCAGGGCGCCATTTGTTTCCGAAGCGGTGGTAGTATTAGAAGTGACACCAAAAAGATTTCTAAAGGAATCATTTTTGAGAAAATAATGCCTTTTATGCCTTTAATGCTGCTGAGGTTTGCACTAAATTAAGCATAGATATTAGCTTTAGCTCTCCTTTGTATTTTCTGAAAAGGCAGTTGGCCGATTGTAAGCTGTTTCAGCTGCTCTTAGAAGCAATGCCGAAACAAGATGAGTAACAGTGACAGATAAATATGAGTCTGGATAAATATGATCCTTAACATCTGAATGCGTGATATTTGTGAGGTTTTTAGGGAATTTCCTTCCACGTACACTGTGTGCGGTGTTCCAGGAGGGAAGGCTATAGGTACATTCAATAAAAGCCAGAAAAACTACTTAAACGCTCGTGTAATCGGTGATCACGTACCACTACATAGAAAACCAAAGGCAATATCCAATACCTAAATAAAAATAATAATGATAATAATGGTATATCTTTGCCATTTGAATACATTTTTGAAACAATATTTAGTCAAAGATTGACTGGGAAACCAACACTCATGTTACACGTAAAGTGTTTGCACCAGCCGGGATTGGAACCAGTAGTGAAGGCACAAACGAGTCCTCACCTCGGATATTCTCCCGTGACCTTAGCATATGACTGAATATTTCTGATCACTTCGACGAGGTGATGAAGCTGGTTGCAGAACTCTGGAAGTTGCTCTGGGGTCAAGTACTGCCCACTGTACCTGAAAAAGAAAATACCAGTCACTTTTAATGAATGAGGCGTTACTTTGCGGAAATCCATAATTATACAAGTGATTTAAGTTTTCTTTAGTGTTAATTCCGCCAATATTTGTTTTCAAAACAATTCGACACGTGTTTCGCCTCTACACGAGGCATCATCAGGACGTGTTGTCTCGCCAAAATCTGGCACGAGACTGAATCAAATGAAAAAAAAAAATTAAAATTCCAAATTTCTATATTTGATATTAAAATATATATACAAAATTACTTAAATCTACTTATTAAAGCAATTTACAATTAAGCCTTATATACATAGAAGCCTCTCTTTTATACCCTCGTCCCATGAAATGACGCGCTGTGATTGGTCGGCTGTTGTGACGTATTACCCCCGGAAGAGACACGTAACAAAGGTGATGGGATTAAATTTGTTTTTATTCAACAATTTAAACATGTTATTTTTGTGTTTTATTATTTCTAATTGCTCTAACACATTTAAGCGAAATCCTTTATCACATGTATGTAAAATATTAAAATTATTATTGTTTCCGAGTGAGTGACCTGTATCAATTAAATGTTTCGCGAAGTGTGATTTTTCGGGATGATTATTCCTAAATGGAAATATGTTCCTTCGATCTAATTTCGAAATTTCGAACTGTTTGACCTATATCCACCCCGTTACAAGTGTCACAACTTAGTTTATAACGCCGGATTTATCGGAATTATTTAATCGATCTTTGCCATTACATATTCGACTGACATTGTGATGCGTTCGGAAGGACACATTAATATTGTTTTTCCTAAATATTTTAGCTATTCTATCTGATATTGGATCAATATATGTCAAACTACCCACATATTTGGTATTTGATTGTGGTGGGACGGGATAAAGTTCTGAATTAATTAAATGTTTTTATTTATTTTTAATTAATTTGTTCACTAACTGTATTAAGTTCTTTCGCGAAGCTGTCACGGGACAGTGGGACTGACATTAATCTGTGAACATAGCAGCGGAAGGCCGCTAGTTTATGTTGTACGGGTGGCAAGATGACGCGGGAATAGCAATATCTGTATATGACGGCTTTCTATAGATTTGGAATTCTAATTTATTATTTACTCTTGTTAATGTTGAATCCAAAAAATTTAGAGATTGGTTTGATTCGAATTCCAATTTAAACCTTATTTTTGGGTGGATCTTATTAATTTTATTAATGAAAAGATCGATTTGACGTTCGGTGCCTCTCCAGCAAATTATTGTGTCGTCAACGTATCGGTAATAAAACAGGATATGTGGGTCTCTCACCACGTAATTAGACTCAAAATTATCCATAAATATTTCAGCCATAATTGGACTTAATGGTGATCCCATTGCTAATCCTTCCTTTTGGCGATAGAATTGATTTTTGAATTTAAAATAATTTTGTTTCATACATAACCTAGTAAGGTTGATGATGTCATCCTTTTCACCGGGATGTATCCTCTGTATTTCAAAGAGGATGCCTCGTGTAGAGGCTAAGCACGTGTCGAATTGTTTTGAAAACAAATATTGGCGGACTTAACACTAAAGAAAACTTAAATCATTTGTACCTGTCACTGACTTAATAAGAACAACAGAATAAAGCTGGAAATTAAAAATAATTTGCTATTTTAAAGTGATAGCCCTCACTTCTGCGATTAATAATAATTATATAAATTAAATTTGTAACCAAAATTTATGGACTATGCGGACTCGAAGTACAAAAATTTACGACCCATGCGTAGGTACTCTAATTACGGTTGGCTCTATTGGAAACAGCACTCGGACGGATCCCGAGAGGTCGCGGATTCGAGTCCCGCGTCTTTCATAAATTTTGGTTACAACTATAATTTATATAAATAAAAAACAATCAACTGATATTTTCAACTTTAACTATACAAAATAATACAAGTTTAACGCATTATTATAAGAAATTACGGAAATCATCCCGTCAAATACGTATTCAGATTATACCTAGTTACCTCAAATCAACATTGGCCGCAAAAGTTGCTTCATCAAAGATAGGGTTCGATGTGGATGGCTGAGCTTGTGTTTCGTCTTCACACTCATTGTCACTTCCGCATCCAATATTTTCACTCATGCTAATAAACACATAAAAATTGAATAAACAAACCTTTAATTTATATAATTTCATTAACAAGAAATGAATATCTTAACTTAGTCTCCTCCACCTCCCTCTAAGCCTTCCTAAGCACTCAGTCCAGAGGACCGGTGCCTCCTGCCTACAGCACCTTTGTATGTCGTAATCGTTTAAATTGACTTCCTATATTTCTTTTTTCTTACCTATTATCTGCCATGAGCTTTTCGCTCTTTATGTCCATACCACGAACCATGTGTCTTCCAGTTTTGTTTTATTATTTTGTAGGCAAACGTTCTGTTCGTTTGTATTTTTATTGTATTAAATTCTGATTTCTGAACAGAGACGAACACTTGCAGGCGTCGCTTTGTGTAATTCACGATCGAGCATATTGTTATCGCTGTCTTCATAACTGTGCATAAGGGAGAAAAAATTTTCGCAGACCCTTCGTTTGTTACCCGTGATTGCCAAGGCATTGGTCAAGGGTGACAAATGCCTTGGCATTGCTTTTTGATGTAAGTAGTCGAATCTTCTACTACATCCACTGCGTGAATTAATTCTTAAAACTCAACTTCAACCCAAAATGCCGGTAAAATGTAAATTCAAATACATAAAAAACTACTAGACTGTGCCAGGGTGAGGGGGATGCTGTTTGAAAGAGGCTACCTGAAGAAAACAACCCCAAATTCGAGATGTGAATTACAAATGCAAAACTTTACTCCTTTCAGCTTTTGATTTAGGGAACCTGAATTACAAAAACGTTTGATCTTAGATAATTTATACAAATAGTCTCTTGCTGTTAGGTAATACAGAATACGATAAAAACAGGCCAGGAAATAAAGTTTAGTGTGCGTGGCAAGCTACGTCTTACACTCGCAATCTGTATGACAATTTGTGTTAGTGTGCGTGGGTTGTTCAAAATGGAGGTTAGTTCTAAACGCAAATTTTTTTTCGTCGTTTTCACAGCTGTCACATTCTATTTTGACGTACAAATGATCTAACAATTTAATTAAGAATCTTGATTTACAACCGGAACCAAACACAGACATAAGAAAGACTTCATGTGTTCCTGAGAAAAAAGGCCTAATATACACACCGACGAATGCTGATTAAATTTTTCTGTTTGAGGTATGAAATTCGAAAAATAAAATATTACAGCTATTCTCAGATATCCACACACCCAGTAGAAGTGAAGGACAAATTCTTATCAGTCATAGAAAGACGATGTTCGCCGCGCAGCTTGCCGAGCAAACGACCGAGCAGACGGGACTGTTTGCCGCTGCCCTCCATTCGCCTGCTGATGAGCTGACCCGTCGGGTTCTAATACCTTTCTGAAAATGTTATGATATTAATAAATAATCATTATTAGATTAGGTTTTTAAAGTATTTATTTATGAATGTAAGATTAGGTGTACTTATATAATTGGATAGTAATTAATAATCAGATAACGTTAATTAGATACCCATAAGATTTTGTAAAGATAAATGCTACACTAGCGTATTAGGTTTAATGCTGTAAGGCTAGACGTAAATCAATAAAAAACGAAGTCGTTACTCTTGCTTTTTTATATTACTCAGCTGTAGATATATTTAGTCATTTTATCGTTGGGGTGCCAAGTAGCTCTGCGTTGATTTATAAACCCACTGACAGGTGCACGGAACTGTTTCCACTTGAGCGAGTATTTTCGCATTCAATCTTTCTAGAATTTTTCAAAACTGTTCTTTAGACGACGGAGACAAGGAAACATAAATTGTATCAAAAATCTTAAGGTCAAATTTCGTTCATCATAACTTGATGCAATACACACAATTTAAAAAACACGGCACGAAGTTCGTTGTTTCAATTACAACAATCAATTACTAATAATCTATTTATACACAACATTATAGTAGGTAGATGTGAAATATTATTAATACACATTATAAACAAGGTCCTCCGCCGTGTATGTGCGTCTGTCTGTTCGCGATAATCTCAAATCTCAAAAAATACTACACTGTTTTTAATGCTATTTTCATCAATGCGTGGTTCTCGAGAAAGGTTTTTAGCATATGATTTGTTAAAGTTTTTGTATACATTATCGATGTCGGAAAAAATAATATTTCAACTAAAACGATGACCCTTCGAGATATTACAAAATAATGTATGGTGGAATTGTATATCTTATATAGGTCTACAGAAAAATCCGCGATAGCATATGTCTGTCTCTTAAGGATCACATACTCTATCCAGTTTAATACTTTAAAAAATTGTCAATTATAAAGCTTGAGTGAAAGTGAAAGATGTTTATACATAAACTATATTTATCATTCTGCTACTATTTACTAATTAATATGCATTAAAATCATTCGGAAATACGTTTTTTTGTTTAATTTTTACTTACTTAAACACATTATTCCCGAATACTTGCATGATGTTTATTCTATTGGGCAGCGTCTGTCGGATCAATTAGTCTACAATAAAAAAAAAAGTGAAAAACCTTATTTCGCATTGTGGTTGGAAATACCGAAGGCAAAGATCGCGCGGTCGATCTCCAATAAGATGGACCGACCAAATTAAGGACTCGTCATACAAATTGTCCATGATACTAAGAGACGGACAGATCCGGTGGAGGCAGATCATTAGATCTAGATGCAACCATAATTCTGACCACGATCCTCAGACTTAAGGGACTGACCCCAGAGAGAGAGTACGATTAGTTTGTTAGTCTTCATGGGTAATGAATCCATTCTTCGATGATGTCCCACTCCATCCTATGCCGCGTTTCTCTGTTTTCGCACAGATTCTGTGATAGATAATTGTCTGCAATATCTTGTTGGTCTGCCAACCCCTCTTTAATAACATACCGGTCCTATGAACTTTGTAGTTTCAACCATCTGTTAGGCGTGCCTATGATTGGCCTACTGCCAGTTTCAACACCTATTTATAAAAACAATGTATAAGTTTTCTATAATTTAAAGAATATTTTTTATAGCATCATGCAAATGTGGCGAGCGTTTAAAGTGCGGTTGACATGCAAGTACTTCCACTTGGGTACTCTCGGGAACGATCTAGTCCCACCATATATAATATACATAATATATCCTCCATACACTCCGATTTTTATAAAAAAATATTACCTAACGTTTCTTTTATAGTTAGATTTTTACTTACCATTCAGTTTTACCTTTTAATGTTGTTTGAATTTGATGCTGAGTGGGCTCGCTCCAGTTATTTCACATTTTTATAACTAAAATTTTATCAAAATTATTATAAAGCCATTTTAGGCCATTTTGCTTGACAAATAAATGTCACTCACAATTCACGTCGAAAACATATCACATTTCTTTTTTCACACTGTTTGTGGGTTGAAAGTAGGTATGCAATTATTATAATCGAAGTTTAACATATATTTTTTTATCGAAACATCAAAAAATCAGGCCTCGTCTCAAGAAAGTTAGTTTCCGATAACCGTTCCTAATAAAAAACATGGTATTCCCATAGGTACCCGCTACATATTATTATGAACTACATTAAGAATATACTAGCGTATATAATAGATGTCGTAGATAGATAAGAAAATAATCATCGCTACATTCGTGTAGGTACTCTAATGTTTCTAACGGCGTATGCCGCAGAGCTGAGTCTATCTACTGGTTGGCCAATATGTAGACCCCACTGAAGCTTTTTATCTGCCGAGATACCCAAGAAGACCATAGTGTTCAAAATTAAGTATTCTGAACTACCAACTAATGCTGAATATTTAAGACTTGATCGTCAAAATAGGTAACAGTAACAATAGATTCTCTCTTCTTTTCTATCTTGTTGTTAAAGATGTTCTTCTCTCATAGTTTGTCTATATTTCAAGTCTATCATCGAAATAACCAATAAATAAGCTTTGGAACTTTGACAAGCAATTCAATGGAGTGTTTTTTTATGTGAAATACCCTACATCTTTTATAAGTCTAGATGGACTGTGACAGCTGTGAAAAGGTCGAAAAAAATTGGGGTTAACAGTAAACCCCCTATTTCGAGCAATGCACGCACACTAACACAAAGGGACCTACAAATCGCGAGTGTAAGACGTAGCTTGTACACTAATGTAATAAACCTGGCCTTTCATCGGTTGTCTAGCAGCTAAATACTCTATAAAGAAATAAAAATCATAGCATTGCTGGCAACCTTTTGGGTGACTGCAAGCGCTTTTTCTCTATGTAGAATCTACCTGAACTTCGCGCAAGGATTCTATCCTTTTGGTTTGGTTCAATCCAGTTTGGTTGTTACGTGGAACAAAGTTTCTTAAAGAACGCCACGCATCCAGATGGTTCGAAGATGATGAATATTCTTTTTATGTGAATGCGGTTAATTATGCTCTTCATTATTTTGGAGAGCAGGGAGGTAATAGGCCTGTAATTTGCCAGATCCGAACTTTTTTTGGGCAAGGGCTAACTTCCATCAGACGGGGACTATGCCCTTTGAATATGAGTGCCGGAATAAACGCGTTAGCACCGGCGTCAACGCAGGTGCACACGTTCTAAGCACGATTGTAGAAATGCCATCCAGCCCGCTCGACTTATTGTCTTCCAGTTTTCTGTCTGAACTGTACTTCAGGCATAGAGCTTTGACACCGCGGGATGGTCGACGTTGTTTTTTCGTTGTCATTTGTGGCCAAGTAGCTCTTTGAAATAAAATAACTTGATATCTCTACCCGTTCACAGAGCACTCATGTATCGCTGCTGGCGGTCAAATGGTTCGAGCTAATACTACGGCGCTCCGTTCAGGAGACATGAGAGCAATACTCTATAATGTAATGTATATCAATCAAGCTCAATCTACCTATATATAGAGGTTAACTTTAGGCTTATAGATTTCTTTATGGAAGAAGACAATCGAGCGTACAAGGTCACCACGTGACGTTAAGTGATCACCGCCGCCCACATTCTCTCTCAACGAGAGGAAGCACGGTAGTGTTGCCGACCTTTTAGAAAGTTGTCGCTGTACGCGTTTTTTTTATGTCATGACGTATCGTACTGAAAACGCCACATAAGAAAGCTCATTACATTGTTTAGTTTTGGGAGGAAAGTTTTCTGAAAACCGCACCGTAGAGAAATGCCAAATATCCAGAAATAAGTTCCAATTTAGGCAAGAAAATAATAATAAAAGTGATTGCCAAGTCGGAAACTACGACTACTACTTAGAGAAAAGTCGTGAAAGCTTCAAGAAATTTAAAAAAACTAAATATGCAGTTATTGTTTACTTATAAATTGAGGGCATGACCCCTTTCACGACTTTTCTCTAATACTTGTAGTTTCCGACTTGACCATCAGCGCCCTTCTCAAAAAACCAGTCTGTATATAATATAATAAATCATAAATAAAAATAACCCAAAACAAATGAAAAACGATTGAAAATTCGTAGCATTTATGTCATATAAAAATACCGTCATAAAATATACATAACCGCATTAAATTTAATAAACGCAATTAATAGTCCTTAAGTACAAATCAGTATGTCACATTTCATTTGTGAATACAGCTCACAGCAAGCGAATAAGCCGCTAAATAGTAGCCTATACCAGCAACTGGCAAGCCAACTGCTTTATACAACTTGTTGTACGGCCAACAAGATTAAGCCATCGATCACTGTCAATCAATCAAAATTATTAAAAATCTATCTAGAAATTCGTTAGTATCTACCAATAATATATTGTGACATCACAAGATTAGTCTAATAGAGAGTTGGCTAGTAAATGCCACGTTGACACAAGCAAAGTTAAAATAGTTGACATTATAAACATTAAAGATATACGACGGTTGAGTAAATAAAAATCCCTGCGAGGATTTATACATTACAAGCTACAAGCATGGGACCGTCTGCCAGTAACACAGTTTTATATATTTTATCAACTCATATATTCATTTTTAACGGATCATATAATTACTGGATTGCCAGATAGTGTTAATAATCCCTCCAATTGACATCACATTGGATAGAACTGACATCTGATGTAAGGAATCAGTCTTTGGAGCAAATTTACATTTATTTTCATCACATACAGATAATTAGGACACTATTATAATTTTGTCCTTATAAAAGGTCATCACAATCCAATAAAAATATAACCCGTTAGTTATCAGATTCACAATATGTAAACAAATCTTAATACACAAGCCCAATTTACAAATATCAGTTACTATACTGTGGCTTTAATTTATGGATAAATCTAGCTCCCTGCTCAAGGAATGAGTGAATACTGAAATCACCTAGAATGTTTTTTCACAAATGGAACATGAAGCCAGGGTCCTCTTGGTACATACAGACAGTACTGAAATTATAAAATGGGCTGTGGATGCACAGACACACATACATAACATACATAAACATAACCATAATCCGACAAAACCTTATCAAATGTCTCGACACAAAGCAACAATTTAAGATGTTAAAAGAAATAAACATAAATTCATCATTCATCATAATTCATCATTCAATTTACCAATTGGCACACATTCTAGAACAATCTAGCAATGGATTTGGACCAGATTATTAATGCATATCCCAGTTTGAGTATCCCAAAACTCGTAGAGAGGGCTCTATTAATTCACATTAATCTTCTAGTCTAATTCCACTAGTGTATTCTAGAACATTCCGAGACAGTCTACATATTGTTGAATGAATAAGGCACAGTATAGAGGGTCCCAAGCGCTAATTTCTTTACCAGAGTCCTGATGAGAAACCACCAGGAGGTACTCTTACTCTCTTGGGGGCCTCAAGCTTTGCTTGCTCAGCAGGCTTCGAAGTGCTCTCCTGTTTCGGTTCAGCTCTGGCTTCTTGTTGAGGTTCAGCCTTGGTTTCAATTTGAAGAGATTTGGGTGACTCTTCAGGTGCAGTGGGCGTTGAAACCTCACCAGATCCATTTTGACTTGGTTCAGCAGCTTTAGCGGGTTTGGCTGGCTCATCACCTGGAATGTTTGGATGTAAGTAAGTGTCGGAAAGATTGACGAGTTCCTTAGGAACACTAAAATTTGCTACTAACATCTAATAACACAACATTGGTTGAAAACTTTCGGAGTTCATAAGAAACACTAAGATTTGCTACATCTAGTCATACTTAATAAAGAACACTTGATTGGTGGAAATCTTTAGGAGTTACTAAGAAACACTAAAATTTGTAAAATCTGATCATATCTAATAACACCAGATTGGTTGAAAATTTTATGAGTAAGATACAGCATGTCAGTTTATTTCATCACTATGGTGCAATATATTGTATGAAATAAAATTTTTGAATTTGGAATTCTTTTTGTACTAATGTACGAACAATTAAAAACAAATAGTAATATATACAATAACTAGTGGACCCAACAGACGTTGTCCTGTACACATGTTTTAAATTTGAAAAATCGGTCCAGCCGTTAGGAGCTGTTCACTAACATACACATGAGCAGGAGAATTATATTATATGGGCGGAATTGAGAATCTAAACCAATCTCAAATTCACTGAAACAAACAAAAAAGTCATCAAAATCAGTCCAGCCGTTTAGGAGGTAGTTCAATTGTGAATCTAAACCATTCTCAAATCCACCTGTATACACACAGAAAGTTTCATTAGAATCGGTCCAGCCGTCTAGGAGGAGTTCAGTGACATACACACGCACACAAGAATTATATATATAAAGATTTCAAGCGAAAGCGTTTTACCACTACACAAACGCCAGAGTACTTGGATGTTTCGTGTGAATGCACTTTTAATAGATAGTTTGCCAGGTGGTGCCACCAACTCGTTCAAGGGCTCACTGTTAAAGTTGGCGAGGTCTTGACATAGGTGTAAACAGTAGCTCCATCATTGATAAGTAATATTTAAATTCAGATATTACTACTGGAGTCACTTTGTAGACTATAACTACTAGTTAGGTTTCACCTCAACACTTTTTTTTGTATCCCAGGTATGTTGCCAACAGAAAAACATGTACAAACAAAACACATACAAACAAAAAAGCAGACTCTAATAACGCAGTAATCAAGAGATTATTACAAACAGATGTTGCTTACAATATTATTATGAGGTTAGATATAAGTCTCCAATGAGAATATTTAATTTAATAACAATGAGATTTAAGTTTTAATTTAATTTAAAAACATTAATTAAGTTGATGCTGTTTCAATGTGCTATTAATTGCTGATTTGAATTGTAGTTCCGATATACCTAATATGTCAATATCTGAAAAGATTTCATTGTATGTGCTAAATAGGCGCTGCAGAGGCGCGCGTTTGCCGGAGTTGGTCCGAATTGGGCTAACTGCAAAAAGGGGACGCTTTCGTACACTGCGCTGACATACAACTCTTGGGACCATGAAGTTTAGATAGTGTACTAAATCACTGCAGTCATATTTGTTGTTACATAATCCATATAATGTTTTAGCCGCAAGAAGTTTCCCTCTGGACTTTAGGGTCTGTAAGTTATATTTTTGTAGCAGATCGGGGAATGATAATTTAGATCGGTAACATCTATAATGAATCGATTTTTAGAAATTTACGCTGTATAGTCTCCATCATATCGGTATATTTACTGTACAGAGGATCCCAGACCTGTACAGCGTATTCAAGTTGAGGTCATATTAGTGATTTGTAAAGTGTTATGTATGTTGTATGTTGTTTAAACTGGCAGGATACGCGCATGACAAATCCAAACATCTTATATGCATTGTTTACAATATTGTTGATGTGCTGGTCTAAATGTAGTTTAGAGTCAAGCTGTATGCCAAGATCACGGACACTGCACATTTTAGCTTGGTTTGAACTGCAAAGGAAATATTGGGAGGTAATAATATATCTTTTCTTAGAAAATGTATGTCACGTAAGTCTGTACGTACGTATAATTTTCGATTCATATGGAAATTGAACCATGTATCCATAAGTATCCAAATGCTATGAGTCATCTCGAGTTATAATTACGCTAAGATTTTTGTTTAACCATTTCGAAAAGTGTTTCGCCTCTACACTAGGCACCCTCACGAGATGTAAACCAAATTCCGGCACGAGACTCATTTATTTTATGGAACAGGAGGACAAACGGGTTCTCTTGCAACACCAGAGGATCACAGGAGCGTTGCCGGCTTTTAAGGAAGGTGTAAGCGCCTTGTTTGACGGTACCCCGTGTCGTATCGTCCCGGAAGGAAGCTCATTCCACAGCAATCCGCAGGTGAGGTGTCCCCTTGAGCTTCATGTGTCACAGAAGATCAGCGTTGCAACACACTTGTGTTAGTCATGCTGAGTGGCTTCCTTTACACCTCGGACGGAACCCCATTTTAATTTGTATAACAACAGTTATCATTTGTTTTTCTGTTTTAGCATGTTCACAACATGAGTCAGTAACCATCACAAACGTCCAGGTAATAAGTATAAATGATTAATTCAAACAGGGTAAAGTAGAAGGCATTAGACATCGTGGAAGGTCACATTTGCGATAAAGCGATCAGATCAAATCTGCTGTGGGGGGTCCCTGACCTCTAACACAGAGAGATATAGCAAGAAATTGTGAGGCGCAATACATCTACCCTTATTATATAGAATAACCACATTTCATACCCCAATCACTAAAACAGGCTTTCACGATATGAATTTAATTCGGCACACGCTTATAACTACTTCAGTAAATTTAATAAAACTATAAGTAAAATAAATAAATACTCTTTAATAAAATCTATCTATCTAATAAATAGTAGTATTAAAATACGACGATACAGAAAACGTTCTTAAAATTAAAACTTAAGCATCAATTACTAACATTTATTTAATTTTGTGCACAGTTTGATATACTAATATACATAGACTTAATTAAAAAAAACACACACGCATAAACACACACACACATACATACATACACACACACACAAACCTCTTTTTAGTGAGTTTCCTAATTATGTTTAATAATGTATAGCCTTTTGGAAGAACCTAGCCTCTGTAACTCAGGGTATCCTACCGGAGAGGGTAGGGCACAAAACAATCTGTACCACATATTATCAGTTGAATAAATGATTATTACCGGACAATTACTGTTCGAGGCGCAGGTATAGATTGTTCGCGAGTCCGACACATCGTACTGTGGCTTGCATCAACTCACCTATACCGAGGTCTCTCTCTGCTCTCAACGCTCTTCTTGAAGCCAACCCTGCTTGTTATTTGCGGATGGACGATATTAACAGAGTGCTTGCGTTTTTGTGAGAGAAATGGATGAACGGTATTTGGATGTTTATTAATTGTTAGTTATTTACAGTAAGCTTTGTATTGGATAAGTATTATTTGTGTATTCTGTTTAGTTTGTTTATTTGTAATTAATTACTTACTTTAATATTGTAATTGGCTTACGCCGTTTTATTAAAGTATAAATAAATAAATAAAATAAAATAAAAATTATTATTATTATTATTGAAATTTCTTGCCAATCACGACTGCTACCGGAGTATGGACCAAGAAGAAGAATTAATTCATTAACTTACCAATGAATACACTACCAGCGGGGGCGGGCGCGGCACGGCGCCCCCTCGGTATCTCAGCCTCTCCCCCGAAGATGTCAGTGTGTCCGCCGCCAGGGGGGCGAAGCACCCTGCTCGATAGACGCGTATCGTCATTCAGACCAACGTTGAACGATGTGGAAGTCATTTTGAAATCTGGAATGAACAATAAATATAATAAACATCGGCCAAATGAACTGATGTCCTGATGATGAATGAGTACAACCTGAAAAAAATCATGGAAATGGTATTGCCATAAATCCAACTCAAAATATGTCGAGCGGGTCTCCAATTATGTGGTTATATTTCTTTAAGCTCGATCATATAGAATTGGAAGGACATTTTTGATTGTTGAACCATCGATTCGGATCTGTACTGCCCCCAACTGATCAGATTAAAACAAGAATTTGAGAGGAAGCGGCATAAAATGGGTGTGCACTGTGGCCTTTTATCACGATATTGCTACACCGTACACATATTTTTCCACTCAACAAAATTTAAACATTTAGCTAGAAGCAAACCGACTGCATACATACATATACAGGGTTGAAAATCAAACAAAAAACGCACAGAATCATCCTACGATCCTACTACTAGCTCGATAACAAACTTATTGCATTGGCTTTATCCTAATATTATAATAAATAAATAAAAAACGATTTATTTGTTCAGTACTATAGATTGATGAAAAGATACTATGATGTGATGCTGTATATTAATAATATAATGATGAAAAATCAATGAAAGAATCTTAGTGAAGCACAAGGAGTATTAATATTTCTGGCAGTACTATTATAGCGACACAGAACAACAGAAACTACAGAATTACTTTTTTTTTATGTAAATAAGGAACGAGACGAGCAGGACGTTCAGCTAATGGTAATTGATACGCCCTACCCATTACAATGCAGTTCCACTCAGGATTATTGAAAAACTCAAAAATTCTGAGAGGCACTACAATTGCGCTCGTCACCTTATGACATAAGATGTTAAGTCTCATTTGCCCAGTAATTTCACTAGTTACGTCGCCATTCAGACCGAAACACAGTAATTTTTACACATTACTGCTTCACGGCAGAAATAGGCGCCCATGTGGTACCCATAATCTAGCCGGCTTCCTGTGCAAAAGAGCCTCCCACTGGTAAATAAAATTAACAACAAAAGTCAAAACGTAACAATGATAACTTCAAAGTAGTGACAGCACGAAATATCACGACATGTAACGGTAATGAAACTGCAAACCATACTGAGACAACAGGACGAGTACGAGGGGGTGAAAGGTGAACGGGAGGGGGCTTCACGTTCCAGCGAGGTCAAGAGATGATGTGGATGTATTTAAAAAAAGAAAGCAATATTGAAAAATCAATTTATGTCAACAATAATTATTTGATTCCCAGTATTGTGCACAACGTATTCTAATGGTCTCCGTGCGTCACAGCTCAGTCCGCGACACAATAAAACAATGGCTCAATGAAACGAACAATTAAAACATAATATAGAAAGTCAGTTATCGTCGAGTGCGCTTCCTCTCGCGATAATAATTCTCAATGACGAACGCAATATATCACTTTTGCGGTAATATTTAAGGCTGTACCGGTATATACCCCTATAATAATTAAACAAAATTGTTCATTAGATTTCTGCATACATATTAGATGTATTGAGTAAGATTAGGAATGGAGCGACCGCCGTCGGGCTATTTAAATTATACATTTGATTGTTTCAAAAAAAAAAGTAGAAGCAGGCTAAGTTTCTTGTGCACGTTCTTCTCTTTTCTATAGTTATAATAGTGTTTCGGGAGTCAGAAACATTTTTATTAGAAATTTCCTCCTTTTTAAGGTTCTTTTATCAAAATTCCTGAAATATTAATAGTTTTCGAGTTACGTAAAAAGATTTTTTTTTATCTTAATTTGTTAATAGCAACTACATTTTTTTATAAGCTAACATTTAACGCGTTATTCCGAATGAGCCTTGTCTCATATTTTTATGAGCTTTAACCAGCATATTTAAAGTTTTCGCATTACCAGTCACCATATGTTTTTTACTATAGTTTTATGTTGCGGTAGACAGCGTCGGACTTGCATCTGTCGGCGCAGATGTTAGGGACCGGCTTACAGTCTAAAAAACTCCAAAGTCACCCATCCTCGTGGTACTACCTGAGGCATTGTGTATTTAATTCAAAAAGATACTCGGTTTAGAAACCAACACATCTATATACCGGGTGTAACCAAACAACCTCCGAATACAGAAGGGCTCCGTAGAGCTCCTATCACCGAATCATAGCTGTTGGGCATTTTAGCGAGAAACGTATCTGTAGTTGCAGTAAAAACTTTCATAGTTTCTTGAAAACTTTTTTAGTTAGCGTTGAAATGCAATGTACGTAATAATGTCAATTTACGTTTCTAATGCTGTCAGCTGTTGCGGCTAAATAGATTTTAGCTTTACTCATTGAGTTCTACTTGCCAAATGAGGCTTAACATCGTATGTCTCAAGGTGACGAGCGCAATTGTAGTGCCTCTTAGAATTTTTGGGGTTTTCAAGAATCCTGAGCGGCACTGCATAGTAAAGAATTACAATCAGCTGAACGTCCTGCTCGTTTCGTCCCTTATTGTCATAAAAGAAAGCGTTTTGTTTCATATATTTATTATATTTTGTTCATTCATAAACGGACTGCACTACATTTTCATTGTACAAAAAATTTAAAATAATCTGCATCACATATTTTTTTATTTTGGAAATTTTCAGTGCAAATATTCGTGCAATAGTCATGGTCCAATTTTGAAAATTTCTATCTGTTTTTTGCTGGCCAATATCCGAAACAGCTGAATTGATTGGACGGGACAAAGTTTTCAAAAAAACTCGATTCAGTAGTCAGATTGTCATTCTTTCTTAATCAATATCAAAGCGGGCGAGGATTATAGCCCACATCTAAGCTTAGATAATTTATGTGTCTACATAGAGCCTGTTGCTGTTAGGCAATGCATAACAGAGCAGGTTTATAACTTTAGTGTGCGACATGCACTTCTTATTATATTTATTTCAATAATCGAAATTTATTTACATGTGGTTCTACTAAGCTTTACATTACGTTTCGTCCACCATGCAAATTATAACAAAATATTTCAACAATGAAACAAAATTAATATGAATAGCAACGAAACTTTTGTTTTGAAAGAAGTCTCGCTACCGTGAGTACCATTATAGTGCCTTCCAGATGGAACCAGTACTAACCGGTGATTTTTAGTTTAACATCGCACAAAGGTTGCATGTTGGACAATTCGCAGTGAGGCGCTTTGAAACTTTTTAAATACTAATTTGAAATTGTATTAAACTATTTTGATTTGGTTCCGTAGAGAATACGACAATATTTTTGAAGTAAAACTTCTTTAGGCGCGACTACGAGGTAACTGGACGACAATGCAACGGAACCGGAAGTCCGTTTCAGCAAGATGGCGTCAGATTTCTGTACCATCCTGTTTTTGGTATCTTCGTCCGTTATAATTAATTAATAATCTAACCTCAAATTTCTTCTTTTCAATTATTTTATTCAATGAGTGAATATTTGAAAAACCTGCAATAGGTATTAATGAATTATACATAGAATATAAAAGGAAAATAATAATCAGTTAAATAAAATGGCGGAATCCCAGGAACACACTACTCTTTCGTCAATAAATAGAATGAAATGCCAACTTTGCTGAAAAGATGAGGTTATATCGTCAGCGTTTCCAAGAAAAAAAAAAGATCTAGCAATGCTCCTAGCTCTAGCAATAAGTGATTGATTAGTTGGTTACACGGCTTTAAGTAATGTATATAATTATAATGTATTTATGTATCTGTTAATTATTTCGGGCTGTCAGGTCGCCTTAGATACGCTAGTATGAGTCTATGGGTATTACTCATAAGATTTAACGAGAAAATGACTACATTTCACCATGAGTCAATACTTCAATAATAGTAAGTATAACTAATACACACAATGAGCAGTTTATTATTGTAAGATAAGGTAGGTGACTCAGAGATTCTGAACGAGTCTCAATGAGGCGGGGCATTCAAAACAAATATTAGAATACAATGAAGAATGGCAACTGTACTGTCGCGGAATTAACCGCTTCAATATGGAGTCCAGAATAAAGGCGCTGCAAGCATACCGTTCTTAACGCAGTTCAAACATACCTGTTTTCTTCCTTTTATTATGTTTAAAAAGATTAAAATTACATAAGAAATACAAATATATTTATTTACCAGAGGGGGTGACGATAGCAAAAAAAAACATTACAAAAAAATAACCGACTTCAAAAACAATAGATATAATATGTACAAAGAAGTATAAAAATAATTGCGTATGTTTATACAATCGAATTAATTAATTTAATTCTAGTAACGATTTCACGTCACGAGTGCGACTCAAGCACATCTCACTTATAAGTATGTATGCAGTTACAAACCTACATAGGCTGACAACGACTCCAAAAATAACAATAATCGTTACTAGAATTAGATTAATTAATAAGAGTTGAACATGGGTTGAACAGCTAATGAGAAACTCTCAGCCCATCTTTTAAAACAGAACAATTTAAGCTTTTTGTAGAAAGATGTAATCCAGCGTCCCATCAGGGGTGACCTTGCTTGATGTCATCCAAGTGGACTGCAGATGTCATCCAAATATTCATATAACCTTTATCGTCCTTGGATTGTGGTCCCGTGCTTCCTACCCGCGGTTTAAAAGCGTGGATTACTGTTTATATTCTGTTTAGCCGGCAGATTACATCTAACAAAGAAAATTGCGCTGTAGCAGGCAGAGAGTTCAGTCGTATTTGAGAATAAAATACGCACGAAAAACAGTTAACGAAAGAAATAAGAGATAAAACAACAAATATAGTATGATCCATATAATATGTATTACATTTAATTTAAAGGTTTTAAGCGGTCTCTGCCTTTATAATAATGTATCTGCATCTCTCTTATAATAATTGGTTATTTCAACTCGAACCTTAAAGTGTTAATTTATTGAAGCAAATTAACCTTAAAATTACTAAGCTTCAAGCTGCTAAAGCAACGCCCAATTTATAGAAGTTTGGACAAATTTGGAGCCATTACATACAACAGGATAAGATGTTTTCACGCCAATAGACGACTAGCGACTGATTCGCTAACACATCTGTGTGGCCGAGACAGAATCCAAGGATGGCAACCAAGCTCACTCAAAGGTGACATCTAATGGAACGCTGGATAACATCCGTTTTAAAAGTGCTTAAGCCTACTTAATATAATAATATACAATTTTATAAAGTGTCGGATAGAGACGATTTGTGAATAAACGAGCCACGCGAGACACGGGTGGGTCGTCACTAGTTGTTTAATAATTCCAAGCTACAAAAATGATATTTGAATAGTTTTGAAATAAACAGTTCAATAACCTCTAGCTAATTCGCGGTCTAGTTTCCGTGATCGTGCCGATTATGTCGACAGATAGTCGTAAAAGGGGACCCGTGTTGCATTGATAATGATAATACAGGTCGGTACGATAAGCTCAAATACACACCATTCCGATCTAGATAACAACATACATACTGAATCAATTAATTTATTACATGCCAAACAGTGAGTTTGCATGCAAAAAGAGTATTTAAGCGTATTCTATTAATGTTATAGATTTATTTATTATAAACTTCTTCTTTCTTCTTAAAATAATACAAAGTCCTGTAAAATTGTTTACACAGTTTTGTCTACAAGATCGAGCGAGTCACATAAAATAAATCTTAAAACGTATTTTACAAATGTAACAATAAATAATAATTCAATAGTTTGTTAAATTTATTTCTGTTTGGTCCCCGTCAAATGTCCTCTGGCAAACTATTATGCAGATATGGTATTCTTTTCTTTAAAGTTCTATCGCCAAAGTAATAATATTATAGTGCACCTACGTGAAGTAAAGTACAATACTCTATTTTATGGTACGGCTAGCAACCCTACTGCACGCGGTACTCAAACAAATTAATCAACCGAGCCCAGCCTACGATCGTGCGTGTTATTATGTTATCTCGATGGGAAAATTTAAAATAAAACTATGAGCTGCCTTATGCGGTGTTTCCAGGACGATACGACATGGGTACCTTCAAGAAACACGCGCGTACACTTTTCTATGAGGCAGGCAACTCTCCTGTGATACCTCTGGTGTTGCAGGAAAATATGAGCGGCGGTGATCACTTAAGATGAGGTGGCTCGTACGGTCGTTTGCCCTCTATTCCATAAAATAAAATATTCAAATACAAGATAATGTCATTTTTTGGCTTTGAAATCGATAATAATATACAAAATGTCACAACGTGCCGCGTTTCTTAAGCTCTGCGAACTGACGTGATTAGCGCGATTAGCTATCATTTTGGTAGAAAGTCTTAAATTCCGCCCTTAGATCATTTATACGTCTAGATATAATAATATGAGGATGACAGTTAACCTCTAAAGTAATAAACCTGGCCTGTTTTCATCGGTTGTCTATCTATGTCTACGTATAAATAATATAGAAGTTTAAATCTAAGAATCCCTCCTTTTTCGAATAATATTTCAAATCGTACATGATATTACTACGTTTATAACATGAAACGTTAAGTTGACCTATGTCGAAATGAACGAACCATCAACTATCCCTCGCCGTACTCCGTAATGATAGGAAGTGAACATTACACGATATAATTACACCGCTTTCCCGCATTATTCATAAGCAGTGGTCATTTCCGGTATTTATGTACGTACGCGGACGATAAACCTGGTCTAGACGATGTCTAAACCATAAGTATACACAAGGTTGACTGTATATCATGTTACAGTTCAGGGTAAAACAAAACGGAAGTGTTGTTATATTTATAATACAACTAGCTGACTCGACAAACATCCTTTCGGAGTGAAAAAAATATTTAATGAAGATGTACAAAGCTAAAAAAAATATGTAATAAATAATAGTTAAAAAAACTAAAAAACACGCTTTTTATAGAAAACCGAACTAAACATAGAGAAGACATTTTAAATTAACATCAATTCCTGCCTTATAGACGATAGATGAAAATTATTAGAATTTTATCAAATTAATATATTGTCATCGGTCCTTGATATAAATATACGAAGTTTGAACGAAATAATCTGTTTAAAGTGGGCCAAAATCGCGCCAAAATGAGTCGGTTACATACAAACATACGTACATACAGGTTCAGCTAATAAAAAGCGTGTAAAAAATCAGAAAACTGCATTTTGAATTATTATTGCTTCTATTATCAATTGGACCTTGATTGGCTTTTACAGTTGAACTAATTAATTACGTGAAGCATATAGGGGTGCGAGGGGCGAGTCAAATTTCAACAAATCTCACGTGGGGGAAAGGGGATTTCGGCAGAGTATGAGAGTGTTTAAAAAAGTTTGGATGCTCATCTCCCCGCACGCTATATTGGCCATGCCACATGGACAGTTACGTTTTACTAAAAGATGACTTTAATTTAAAAAAACAAACTGCGTTTACAGATTTTTAATTGCATGATTGAACCGGGAATCGAATATGATACTGTCAGTTGAATGTCCTTACGGAATGCTTTTCCTTTTTCTGAACCAAGTTTTACATCAAATGTTAAAATTCATGGTCTTCCTGGTATTTCTGATGCTATGTTATGCAGCACAAAATAAGCCTTATGATGAAGCCAGTGTATTTTTTATCGTGTAGCGGGTTCGATTCCCGGTTCCAGCAGGCAATTATTTAATTAAAAATCAAGTAACTAAAATAAATTCTTATTTCAGTAAAATGTTACATCTACAATATTTAAGGATCTTCCGCCCCATGTGGCCTTAGTATATTGTCCTGTATTCTTTAGTATATTGTCTCAGTCTATGGTCTGCCGGAGGTGATGAGACCATAATGGCAGCCCTCAATATCAAAGGGCAAAATTACTACAAGGGCCTCTATTTAAACTAAACCTCCTCACATCATTCCTTCTACTCTGTCCAATGAGTAGTAGTAGTAGTAGTAAAAAAATAGAAAATTAAAAAGTAAATCGAGTAACTACGAAGGCCTTGAAGAGCCTTTATTAGCAACAAAAAAAACCGCGAGTTCAGAGCGGAGGCGTTGCGAAACGATATCGCAAGAGGTCGGGGACACTGAAGTCATCGACACCGAGCTTTCATCACTGACCATTGTCTACCACGCTCGCGTCAAACTAACGGAGTTGAACGCGAACTAAAACTATTATACACGCTTGTCTGTTATTAAGCTGTTTTGAGGAGATTTGATTGCTGGTATAATATTTAATTTGACATTGTATTATGTTTCACCACCCTTCGCGCAGGATGTTAGGCTGGGTACAGACCACAGTCTGAATTGCGAAGTGGCTAGGGAGATTGGTGTAATGAAATTGAACGCAATTGCAATATCTTTTTATAACAATAAGGGACGAGACGAGCAGGACGTACAGCTGATGGTAATTGATAGGTTCTGCACATTATAATGCAGCATCCCTCAGGAATCAATTCAACCCATAAATTCTGAGCGGTACTACAATTGCGCTAATCACCTTGAGACAAGATGTTAAGTCTCATTTGCCCAGTACTTTCAGTAGCTACGGCGCCCTTTAGACCGAAACACAATAATGCTTACACATTACTGCTTCACGGCAGCAATAGGCACCGTTATGGTACCCATAATCTAGCCGGCATCCTGTGCAAACAAGCCTCCCACTACTAAATACCCTTATCTTACGACACCCTTCGGCCTGGGACTTCCATTTTCTTTTTATGCCCAAGCACAGGGCAAAATACCGATCAGTTTTGGGTTCAATTAAGAACTCTGTGCTGCAGAGTAGGGAGTCACCTACCATCAGGTAAACGACTTACTCGTCTCGCCACTTTTTCTCATAAAAATATGTACATATTTATAAATTGATATTTTGTATTCAGTGTGGTTGAGAAATTATTACCAAACGCTACAATTATTAGTTTATGCTATGGTTATTAAACTTTTTGAAGTGAAAACTTCTTAAGAACTATTCTTGGGATTTGTATAAAATGTTAAACTAATACCAGGACATGTGACATGATCGAAAATTCGTAAGACAGTTGTTGAAATTATGGATGAAAGTTGATTTTTCTGAGAGACAAACTTTATAATGTAAGATAATTTTAATAGTTCTGAAGTGGTAAATTTTTTATGTAATATAATCTCTATTGTGAAATTACTCACTCCCGGAGTGAAAGCCTTATTTTTTATAATATGACTTAGATAATTATATATATATATATGTTTTAGTGTGCGTGCGGTGATGAAAATAGAGTCTAACAGTTAGCCGCTGTTTTATTCGTCGTTTTCACAGCTTTCAGTCTACCGTATAAACGATCTAAGATTATAAGGTCTATCTTCTTTCGCCTTGCTACATATATCTTTCTTTTTTATGCCGTAGCTTTTGCATACAATCGCTAGGTATATCTGATGCCGACTTAAATTAACTCGTACCCTATATACACGTGTGTGCAAAAATTCTTGTTGGTTTGAATATTTGAAGCGTGAAAGCGTTGCGATTAAACAAACTAACATTCGCATGAATATAACTTTAGTAAGCATATTCATTTTTCACACCCTGTTCCTAATTAGACGGCCCCGTTGGCGAGACGAGGCTTTCGGTTTATGGTGCATCAGCAGCTAAAATATATTTGTGATGAAACCGCCATTTGAAATAGTTTGTGCAGAGCTAAGAATATGTTGAATGTTGTTTTTCATTTTCTTGCAGAAATTAGAAATCTAGTTAAGCTTATTAATATTATTTATGAAAAAAGACAATCGGGTTACATACTCTCTTGTTATGTTCGTTGAGGACCTCATAAAACGCCGAACAAACGTACATCTATATGAATTCAAAAACGGAAAACACATACGTGGCGGGCGAATTGTTATTTTCAACAATTCATAGCAATCAGTTCATACCGAAAACAACAAAGCATCTAAGAGGAAAAGCAAATGAAATAAATCAAATGCAAACATATTATATCGATGAATCAACTCATCGCAATGCACCGGAAAACCCGACACCATTACAATTGTGGATATACAAACTAATTACTAGGTATGCTTCCCCACACGGAACATTCTAGCAAACGAAATCGAAAACCCTACAACTGTCTTTTAAGGGGGCGGCAACTTTAGTAATTGAATACTGTATAACGCAACAGAATATGCTGATATCGCGTTACCGGTTTTGCAAGCCTCCGTTGCGAATTACATTGGAATATAAATTATCAATCCATTTGCAAATAGAAACCCTTATATGGACTAATTGCAAATTGTCTGTATGTATGCTGCCATTGTGGTGGCGAGTCAACTATAGGTAAAACAGTCTCTACCCTAGCTTCTGGCCAAATATGTCGCAAGTTCTTAACATGACATAGGCTAAATTGTGGTGATTCTTTCGCAAAGGTCACAATAGATAGAAAATAATACATTCAAATTCAAATATATATTTGGCATTGATAAGTTTCAGCAAATTTAATGTTGAAGAAGAATTACTTAAAAAATAATCAGAATATATATTCGGTGTCGCTAATACCTAAAACATAGAGATATTCTACCGCATTTATCACGGGGAATGTTCCTTATAACTGTTTCACCTGATTCCTGCAGCGGAGTTCAACCTTCGCACGACACGCCACATATTAGGATATCATTACCACCATCTGGATGTTGCAGTCCTACAAAATGTGGTTTTCAAGGAACTTTCATTCAAATACTACAAAGCTGTGGAATGAGCTCCCTGTGCGGTGTTTCTGGGACAATGCGACATGGGTACCTTCAAAAAAGCGCGTACACCTTCCTTACAACCGATCATGTGATTCCTCTGGTGTTGCAAGAGAAAGTAAGAATGGGCGGTGGTAATCACTTAATAACAGGTGACCCGTACGCTCGGTTGCCGTACATTTCCATAAAAACAAAAGATATTGCAAAGAATCCAAAATAAAGCTGAAAGAATCATAACTAATTCACCTCATTACATTTAAAAGTGAATAACACAATATGTACACAGAAATGAAAATAGGATAAAACAACCAGTAGTCAGCCTTTTAGTAAGGACTAAAATTTGATTCAACTGTATTTTGAATATTAAGCACTATAAATAAAAACAACCACTATTCTCCGAAAGATTGTTTATTCAATTTACTAAAGAAAGTAACAATTAATTATATTTTTAATAGAATTATAGATAAAATCAGTATTTAACAAAAAATTGCAATTTTCACTAGTAGTCAGCCATGACTTACCCTGTAGTCAGCCTCTCTTTTTCAGTCAGTTTCTGTAAGACTTTTTTAAGTAATGGAAAAATGTTATTTTCGAAAGGACACTATTGACATTTTCAGGTTGAGTTGTCCATAGGTACAATGTATTTTTTAAATCCTGCCCTCAAAGGTTTACACGAATACAGTCACATCAGCAGGCTGAAGCAAATGTGTCGCATTTTGTGAAAGTTCATATTGGATAATACCATATTAAACTAGTTTTTAAATTTTTTGTTCTTCCCGTTGTTCAAACCATAAATGTACAATATATCGGATTCATCCAACCAGTTTCTGACTTTCTTGACAACCATCCAGCAGGTATACTGGCAGGCATACATTCATACAAACATCTTTTGGTAGTCTTACATGTTATAATTGTGTAGCCTACAAGGAGGCAAATTTTTTCCAGAAGCAGATATAAATACAAAGACAGTAACAGCTTCTTTATCTTTTACAATATTGTAGACGTTTTTATATCCGGCATACAATTTTCCAGTCTGAACATAATATGTAAATTTGGTTTTGTCACCATAAAATATTTGGTCTGGGTTAGTTAAAATATCACTTGCATTATTTTTTTCTAAATGGCTTATTAGTTCAGCAAACCACTTCCGAATACCTTTGTCGGTTGCAGCGGCTCGATTCTAATCTATATTTTCGGGTGCCTTTTCCCTTAATTCGGGATTTCGACTTAGAAATGATTTGTACCCTTTATTTCCCCGGCCTATTATTTACAAATGGGTTCAGCCTATGTCCTTCAGAAATAATATTAAGGACGGTATTAAAGTGATCGTCACATTTATAAGCGAAGCCACATTTTGCTAACTTTATGCGCTGGCCGTTCAAGGCACTTTTTTCTCTATTACCAATTCTGTTCGATTAGTCCCATTTTATGCAGCGTCCCTCACGGAACACATTAAAAACTCCACTGGCTTCTCTAATCTTCATCCCATCTTTAATCGCCACTATAGCTTGTGTTAATTGCTCTTCTTTGTATTGGTGGATTAGTGTTTTTGACATGATGGAATTATAAAACAAATGCTTTTCATGCTAAAATATTTGCGCATAAATTTAACCCTAATTTAAAAAACTTTAAGGTGCTATTTTGTGCAACAGGACTACCGGCAACTACTGGTTTTGTAGACCCATTGGTCAGCCCCTGACGTGCAATTATATTTGTACGCGGCTGACTACTGGTAAAATACAATTTTTGTCTTATAAAAGATAAGTCTAAAGTAATGAGCATACTTGGGACTATTCGCTCCGTTGATTTCAAGTAAGAGTATAAGAAATTCACGAGAAAACCAGTAGCCGCCCATGGCTGAGTATTGGATTTACCCCAAAATTTCTAAGCCCAGTAGTCAGCCACCTAACTTACAGCGTATTAAACAAATAAAATGCGTTTTAGAGTTAATTTTATGACAAAATAAACATTTAATCATAACTCAGTATAACGATGCACCACAAATTACGGCTAATACTCACAAAAATGTACTGAAAACTCGAACGTTTTCGTAAGAAAAAAATTGTAACAACGACGCGTCTTGTCAATTCTTTGGCAACAGTGCAAATCAAGGAGTGTAGCTTGTCAACCTGACGTGCTATTGGTTCCTAAGTGTGCGTATTAGGCAATAAGAGGACGAGGATTCGATTAAAAATTATTTTAAATATGTAAATAAATATCAATACTATTTATATGGAAATAATGTCTCAAAAGGCTGACTACTGGTGCCGGGCTGACTACTGGGTGTTTTACCCTACTCATATAGACTATCAAATTAAAACACACAATTATAGCCAAGCCTCAGTACTAAGTGCAAGTGACAGATGGCCGAAAAGAAATCACATAATATGAGAACATCCTACAGTAAAGAACAATTAAGTGCTTGAATAGTTTGTAAAAGATATATTGTCTTTCTATTTGCATGGAGAGCCATCACTGTTTTTTTTATAGCTGCAATAGTAACTTGTACTTTTGTACTTTGTCAAAATTTCAGGTGTCTTAATATTGCAGAATATCAGATACAGCCCACTGACAGAGACACTGATGAGATGATGGAATTACAAGGCTTAGATTGGTTATGCTTTGGATACAGAAGAACTGTCAATTGAGTTCACAGGAAAAGCCAATGCTGTGATATGCAATCAGCCTTCATAAATCTAAAATATTTTCTAATGAAATATGAGGGCAAAAAACAAAACTATGACAAATCACAGCTATGAGGACCTCTTCATACCACAAGCCAGCTGCTGAAAGACAATGCTGCTTGATAATACTCATCTTGAAACAGCTGAATAGGTTCTTAACTATCATGTAAGAAATGGAATGAGGTTCCACCCTAATAATATGATCAAATGTGCCTAATGCCTACATAAAATTCACACCCATAAAGTTGCAGGTTGAAGAGCGGCTAGTATTACACAAATATATTATAGTACATTGACCTTTACATAGTGTTGCAAACATAAATATGTACATGAGGCTATATTTAAAGAAAACTAAGCACTTGCACTTAAAGCTACATTGAACTAAGATAAAAGTTAAATGATGAGCTCTATTAATAGAAAATGTTTACAAGAGTTGAGAATGTAGCCATGTTGAAAGCCAAACTTGTTTCAGCTCATTACAGCTTAAGATTGTATATAAGCTAGCATTCATTTATATATGGAATTAAGTAATGGAATAACATAATTTTAAGTGGCATCATCTGTTTATAACAATGACTATATTACATACTATATTAAACTAAATCATTACACATCACAAAATGACCTAAGGTGTAGTATAAAAAAAGGAACACCTACTCAAAACTAAAACAACCTAAAATTTGTTTGCCCCTAACTTTTAATGAAACCAGTTTAATTAATATTAAAAAATATAACTTTCCCTAAATAATATTTTATTAGATGAGTTCCTATATATATCTTGTTATGACTAGGTATTTTGTATATTTTACATTAATTGTGATCTCTATAAGTGCTCTATTATCATTATGAAAAAATTTAGTATTACATAAAAACATTGGAATTAATTAATATATTATACTATACACAATTCGTGGGTTGGACTTAGGACCCCATAGCACAAATTAGGAGGTTAAAAATATTATAGTTGACAGAGCTTTAGTCCATGATTATAATGCTACCACTCTTACAAGGTAATCTACAATTTTAAAGAAAATAACGAAAAAACACGTAACCTTAAACAGTGAAATTAAATGTAAAAAATAGTCTGGGACAGACTAGACTGCCTCATCAATGATAATTTTCAAACTAAAAAGCCTAGAGCGCAGAGTTGTAAAGCCTGTTAAAAAAAACAATAATTATTTTTTGTTTATTCCCTAAAATGTTTATTCCGTTTCTATTGTAGTTGCGTGAATGTTCCTGTGCTCTGTTTCGTGTTCAGCTTTAATCTCCCGCAGCCATGCCAGGGCTCATGTAGCATTCTATTTATGTGTTTTACCCGTTTTCAAGTTAAAATTTTTTTTTCGTTATTTTCTAAATAACGAACGAAAATAACGAAATGTTATAAGAGAAACTGCACTATATTTGTGAACTATAATTTATAAAAATTGGTCATATTAGGTTATGTTAGAACAGTTACCGCAACACACACTAACCGAGTGTAGCATGCTAAGGCAGCGGCCAGAGAGTACCAAAACCGAATTGTAGGCGATTTTCCTTCCTAACATCAGGGGTGTGCATTCCATATATGACTTTAGGCATTGTCTACCTCGTTATCAAAGTATTAAATAAAATAAATAAATACAGTTACTCAATATATGATAAAAATAAAATATTTAATAATAAAGTTGATTAAGTTTCAAATTCAAATATTTTTATTCAAAATAGGATTCAAAATCACTTATTGAACGTCAAAATCTACCACCCATTGAAAAGAGACTGCCTCAGACCTGAGAAGAATGGGCGCAAGAAACTCGGTGGGCTTTTTTTTTAATATAAAATATGGATTACAATGTAATATCGTACAATAATAATATAATTAACAATAATAATTATATAACATTTATAATTAAAGAGCCTGAGGGTGTTCGCTTTATTCCCATTCTGTGTTGTCATTAAGAAAATTGTTTATGCTATTATTACCTTTCCCACACAAACGTTTTTTAACAATTCTTTTAAATTTCGTAACACGTTTGTTTTGTACATTTTCTGGGATCATATTGTAGAAGCATATACATCGCCCAAAAAAAGACTTACTAACTCAACCCGACTCTATAATTTGCTTCCGTTATTCTATAACCAAACTTCTATTGAAGACCAACTCAATCAATATTTCCATACGCTAGATACATACTACATTCATATGGTAGGCAGTCCCAAAAATGCCTATACGACGCAACAAGTATTTCATAGATCTTATTTAGAAGAATATTCGTCAGAGTTGAATGATATTCAGCAATGTATCGGCGGCAAGATAGGCATGCCTACTTACGATTTGTAGAGAAATAAACCGATTACCCAACATCTGTCTCAATCCCTCCATATTAGGAGTTTATGGCTATTTCAGTTTTTTGTCATCATGAGTATCATTAGAGTAAATAGGTATATTCATTGATTATTAAATAGTATTTTATTTTTATTATAGTTCATTCCGTCATCCGTGACCCGTGTTAAGTTTTACTGTGATAAAAAGTTGATGTATGATTTGTGTTTATAATAGGTATTGGGATTTAAAAATATAAGTAATAGAGAAATTAAATTAGTGTGCCGGTTAAGATATAGGTACAGCTGGTTTCAATAATAAATAAAATAAAAATTGTTTCTTTTAATAGACCAGTTATACTTTTACGAGTAATGTTCATGCATTTTTGAGATATTGGTGTTGGTGAAAAATTACTGTACCATAACTAATGTTATTGTGGCAACAGAAGTGGTAAGTGAATTTGAAATTTTTGTGTGAAAAATATATATTAAGTAGGCATAATAATATTATCTAGAAAAGCTAAAGGATAGTATTAAAATTATAATATGAAGTATGAAGCAGACAGTGCTGTGCTATTTTGAGGTCTTAAGTACAAAAAAATTATATAATTTGAGTCTTTATACAAAGGTGCTCTGTGATTTGAGTTTATTAACGTTCTTTTTCAAAGCCACAAATGTTTCGAAAACAATATTACGTCTTTATTTAGAGTTTTCAATAATTATTATATGTATAAATATTATCATAAACGCATGAAATTTTAGGTTTGACAGTAAATGATTGCAGTATGGGTGTTTACTGCTAGATGGCGGCAAAAATGAAAGTATGAATCTTAGAATTTTAATAACAAATAATTTTTGCTTTTTTTGCACACATCCTTAGGCTATTGAAATAAAATAAGAAAGCAGTTTAAGGGTATACTTGTTCGTAAAAATATTAGATTGGCCACATGGTACGGAAACTACATGCTAAACACAACTATGTAGATGTATGTAGATTTCAAAACCTAGTATTGTCAGACTAGAGTGTGGTTCTACGACTAGATAGATCTACAATGCTTACCTTGATTGAAAACCTTAAAAACTTAAGTAATCGTAGATAATTGTATCTAGAAATATAGCATTGTACTCATAGTACAATGTCACCTTTTTCTGCTGTGAAGCAGTAATGTGTACCTGAACATTATTGTGTTTCAGTCTGAAGGGTGCCATAGCTAGAAAAATTACTGGGCAAATGAGACTTAACATCTTATGTATATGGGTGACACAGTTGTAATGCTGCTCATAATAATTGGATTTTTCAAAAATCCTGAGTGGTACTGCATTGTAATTTGCAGGGTATATCAAATACCATCAGATTAACATCCTGCTCATCTTGTCCTAAAAAAAAGAGCCTCATTCTGCTGCTAAATGGTAGAGTGCAAGCCCTAGTTGTGTTCAATTTTGTTGGAGTTACTTGGCTTAAAAGACTTAACATCTTGACTCATTGTGAAGAGTTCAACTGTAATGCCACACTGAGTTTTATGTTTTTCAAGGACCCTGAGTAGCATTGCAATGGATAAAATGTATCAATCACCAACAAGTGAACATATTTCTCAATTGTCAGTTTTAATAATAAAAAAAATTCTAATGAATACATAACAGTACAGTCACAAATTTAATAAAATAAAATCCAAACTTATCAAGTGACAGCACTGCGAAAATCGGAATGGACGAAAGCCATATTTTACGCATGATTGATTGCCTTTATCCATAAATCGATTAATCTTAAGCAATCAAATTAGTTCAGATCAAATTGTATAAAGACATATGTTTTAAATAAAGCTATAAGTTTAAAGATATAAAGAATGCGGTTTTGCCTAAAGATATTTTGACAGGTCAAAATGAAACACGACTGTTACTTTAGATTTTAGTACCCATACACAATCATGGATTTTTTCCAAAAATATTACGTGTAAATATAAAAAGGATTCTAATAGTGCGTCTTGAAACAGTTTCTTTATGCAGAGCGCATTGACCTCATGGTCTTGAAAAATAACGGACAAACAGCGCCTCCAGCCGGCATATCGGGAATTATTGGCAGAACATCTTACTCGAAATATTCAAATCAGTTCAGCGCAGATTGGCAATAAATAATGCTATGAATACAAAAATAACTTACCAACAGTTGGACGCTTTCTCTTGAAACAATGAAAAGGACAGGACTCGACGATAGACAAAGCGCACTCCACAGGAATATCTCAAGACGAATGGCGAATGGCAATGACGGAGCAGCGCTCAACAAAGTAAAAAGCCGGATTGACGTTTGGCGGATCTCAAATGGCTGTCAAACTGTCAAAGACCTCTGAATAAAGCGATCGCTTCTCGGCCTTTTGGCTAAGATCGAAGTGTAGTGTTATTTAAAGCGCTTAATACTTCACTCAATTTAGTCGTCTAAATTTAGTAGCAACTTTAGAAACAAGTTAGACGCTTCTGATCACACTGTTCTACATCTAGTTTCTTAATTAATTATATATTACTTAAAGCGCGACATAGTCGGACGTGTCGTATGTATACGAGGATGGGTCCAGTATTGTTCAGACACAAAAAAAATGGCCTTTGCTTAGCCCTGGTGGTTGGCTCAATTAAAATAAAACAAAGAAAATAAAATCTTGGGTGAAAGCTAACATTACAAGGAGTATAGGTGTTTTAGAACCAGCAGACTTCATAAATTATCTACGAATGGATTCGAGATCGACATATAATTAAATTTTGTGACGCCGGTTCTTCAAAAGCGACATATCTCTACAAGATTCTACTTCATTTACGAGACAATATTAGTGCAAAATAAAATTGATCGTAACTCTAAGATTTCTAGTAACAGGGAATTCATATCAAGATTTAAATTTCATTTCTTTAATATCCCAAGCCCTGCTGACAAAATCTATATTTGAAACTTGTTGGAGCTATTACTGTTATTTGAGAATATAAAACTTAAATACGTCCTTCACTCACAAAGAGCCATGAGCGACTGAAATCAGTAACTAAATGCGATTACACTTTCCTAAATGCGTTTCTAGCTAGGCTTCTAAATGATTCAGTCAGTCAGAAACCATCCTTGCTTCTGAATTAAGGATGCAAGGTTGTGGAATGTGATTAAATTTGCCTTAATTCAGTAACAACTAAATTTAGATGACTAAATTCAGTTAAGTGTAATAAGCGCTTAAATCTAAAGGTTTCATATTTGAAATTTGACAAATTGTGAATCAGACACAGAATACGTAGGACCATAGTAAATGTGAGTATTTAATTATATAGAGAGAGGCCATACTGCAACCATATCAATGTTTATTTAAAACTATATTATATTAAATACAAATTTGATACATATACTCACTGTCGTACAATAAATAACTACACTTACTTTCATGCTCAAAAACTGTCTGAAACATAATTTCTGCGTACGCGTCTATTAGGCAGAGTTTTCGTTCAGAAAACTGTCCAAATAACGGCATATCCAAACTTATAAGGGTTGGAGTTTCATATTTCAGGTAAATGCCCTAAATTAAATTATCAGAATTATGTTAACTAACTTGACGTTTGTAACGGTAACTGTAACGGTCACCATGATGCCTACTCTAATATTAATAATAAAAATATGTTTATTAAAAGGTATGCAACCAGTTAAAATTACAATAATATTATGTGAATAAAATACAATTAAATAAAAAAATTAGAGATTAGGACCGCTCAATCCTTTGAGTTTCTCTCCGTCCAGGAAAACATCGGGAATCGACTCCGGTACTGAACAGAACACGATGACCACTGTCTTCTTAGAACCTGTTCTGCGGCATAGCACTCGCAGTTCGCTTACAGTTTACGGAGAACTCTGATTCACGAAATCAGATGCACTATGTCATCAGCGTAGCTAAAGTTATTCATACATAGCCTATGCGACAGCCAACCCTGGTGCCGATTCTAGCTTATATTCGTTAGAGGTCTCGTCTGTTTCTTCACTGTTTGTTTAGTTTCCGTGCCAATATCTCAACAGATTAACCGTTTTAGTTGGTATATTCGAGGCACGCTCGACTGAAATCGAGAGAGCATGCGTAAACAGTTGTAGCTCTGCCGACGTAATGGTAAATATTTGCTTTAAGACTGAAAATCTCTGAATCCGTTGAGATACCGAGTCAGAAACTAAACTGAGCGGCATTTAACTATACTATGCCTTCCGTTAGACTTGGATGAATCATAATTTCCAGTATTTTCCCTGGTCTTTTGTAGTAGTATTACATTTTGGCTAGTATCACTCAATTCTAGGGCCTATGAAAATGAAGCTGCTAACTCTTTTGGACTAAGGTGTAATGGCTGAGACCCGAGTTTGTAACATGTGACATAATATCTCAATGGAAAAAGCGGGGCCTCGTTACGTTTTTAACGTCCCACAACTCTAAATAAAACACTTTTTAAAGTTTTGAAACCCGTGTCATAATTGTAGCCTTGATTTAACATAAGACTGCGGGGACTGTAGTTACCCTGAAAACGATATCTGAAAATATATAATGTAGAAACAGTTACAATTATACGCGTTTTAATTCTTTATAAAGTGTTTTATTTAAGAGTATAACACTCGCGTTAATCAAAGAAAATACTAGTCACAAAACTCCATCACTTTTAAAAATATCTGTCTTTAACAACTTGTAATGTTTTCATCGTGACTTTCTCAGGAAATTGAGAATTGAGAACCAGCAGGTACGTCTTTGCAAGTCGATGATGTTGACAGACAGGGTAGCCAACATGATTGCAAATGAACTATTTGATGAATCGCACTAAAGCTTTTTTAGTGCGTAAAGCACACACGTTTAACGTGATAACGTCTTATAAATCGATGAACGCCATCTGCACGCAAAAAAGTGTCACGTTCCGTCTAAGCTGAGCGTGCATGTAATAGCGAGAAACAAGTGATGGAGAGGCACGATCACCTAAGCATTTGGATTGTGGAGCATCATTCTCTTTTATTATTAAAAATCTAGTAGCATCGGTCAGCGAGTGCAGTAATAAAAGGTTATGTTACAATTTTGACAAAATTTAATATGACTCGTATAAGACAAGATGTATTCTTAACAGGTTATCACGTAAAATTATCGTCCGAAAATCGACTTTACAGTAATCCATTTTTTTTCAAGTAAATATGTATTTCTTAATTATAATATATTGAGGCACTGAAGCACCTTATGTTCACACGCAAACTAGACATGTAAATGTGTGCTGAACATACAACAACACATGTAAAGTACATTATTGTCCTGACCAGATATTTAAAGATAGGTTACCAAGACAACATTCGGTGTTTCGAAATGATACACTAACGCACACGTGAATAATTTAAAATTGCAATAGCACAATAAATTACGATTACACGTCAAAGAAGGATAGTACCTTAATGCAATTATCGCAAACGAAAAAGAGATAAATCTAACTTTCTAATTGCTTCGTAATTTGAATAGAAAAAATACAGAATAATTAATCAGATATGGGGTTTGCCCGTACACCGTGACTTATGCTTTAAATACGATTCATTCATAAGTTCATGTAGTAAAAGTTATAAAGTAGTAAAACTGCATTTAAATAAGGTAAATAAAGCGTCATTGACTTTATAAAAAAATTATTTAATATTGATTATAATATACTACATTGATGATATCTATTACTTGTACATAAAATAATAAAAAACATATAGGCATAACAAAACAAAACCGAAATGTATTTACAGTAAGGGGTCCCATTTTTACAATTTTACTAACGACCGCGACGGATCCTAAAAAGTTTTAAGTTTACAATTATTATTATTTGTATCTTATATTATACTAGCAGTTTCTTCAGCCCGCGAATTCGTCCGCGCATAGCTTTCTGATTTCCTATGAGATTATTTCCCTGCTGGAAGGAAACCAAACTTATCGACAAAAGTCCTACCGCTAGTAAAAACCGCACTTCATAGTTCACACATAGTAGTGGTAGTGCCATGTTGGGTCCTCACGGACACTACCGAATTGGGCCGGCAAGCCCGGAGAAATACCACTCTCCCACTCGAAACCAGCGTGAAATAGCGGCTATGCCGCTGTGTTTCGTCCGATTAGTGGGGTATTTGGAGGCCTCACCTCCCCTCCCAAATACAAATGGCAGCACAGACTAAGAAGAGACTATTCCAGGACGGTACCAGGCTATGCAGCCCTGGAGAATCCGTCCCTGGGCGTCCACAATTAGGGCCTGTACCTAACAGTGGTTGCCCAGGCTGCCCCGCGTATTCTGGAGGGGGCAAATCTGCACTGACTCCGGGCAAACAGAGCAGGAGGCTCAAACCACCCTCCACACTCGCTGTGAATTTTTGCAACATCAGGGGGCTTCGATCAAATTTAAATGCCGTCCACTTTCACCTGGAGACGGCGAAGCCGGCCCTGCTCTTTTTAACCGAGACACAGATATCCTCCCTGGCTGATTCATCTTACCTTTCCTACCCGGGGTATAATTTGGAACACTCCTTTATACCAGGGGCTGGCGTGTACGTTTACGTCAGGGAGGATGTCTGTTCTCGACGCCTGAGTTTTCTTGAAGGACAGGACCTGTCCATCATCTGGCTGCGTGTAGACTGCGATGACCATCCGCGAATCTACGCAAGCCTGTATAGGTCCCATAGCGGTAACGCAGAGACTGACCGGCTCCTCGAATACATCCAAATGGCTACAGATTCCGTGTTGGAGCAGATCCCCACTGCAGAGACCGTGTTTCTTGGCGATTTTAACGCCCACCACGCCGAATGGCTAGGCTCACGTACTACCGATCATGCAGGGAGATCTGTCCATGACTTCGCCTTAGCATATGGTCTGACGCAACTGGTTATTGCGCCAACGCGAATCCCACATGTGCAAGATCATTCACCTTCACTGTTGGACCTTCTGTTGGCCTCACATCCGGACGGCTACCTAGGTTCCGATGACCCTCCTCTGGGATCGTCGGACCACTGCCTGATCCGGAGCAACGTGCCGATCACGTGCCTAACACGGCTCCGCTTCTTAGGCTGTCGCCGCGTGTAGCACTATAGGTCAGCAGAGTGGGACGAGATGCGGTGCTTTTTTGCATCCTACCCGTGGAGGCAGATCTGTTTTTCGCTGGGAGATCCAGATGCCGCTGCTGACGAAGGAATGATGGATGGAACTCTTCATTCCATCCTCCTCTGTGCCTATCGGTGGCAGGTCCCAACCATGGTTTGACCGCCCCTGCAAAATGGCCTCTCGCTGAAAGCAGGAGTGCTATCAGGCTTGGGTCAATGCGGTGGTATCTAAGGGCACATTGGCAGAATTGGCGAGAGACTTGCACGCCTTCCCTCGGGAACTCGTGCGTTCTGGTCGCTCGCCAAGGCTGTCCAAGGAAACTTCTGCCAGCCAGCCATTCCGCCACTGCACAGGGATGATGACTCGCTAGCCCATGACGCGAAAGAGAAAGCTTATCTCTTGGGCTCCCTCTTCGCGTCCAACTTGACTCTGGATGACCAAGGTGCACCACCACCGCATATCCGCCGTGCTATTAATATATGCCGGAGGTAAAAATCGAGCGGGCCCGATGGCGTTCCCCCGATAGTGCTGCGGACATGGGCTCCGGAACTGGCGCTGGTCCTTACCCGTCTTTTCCGGCTCTCCTACTCATCAGGCGTAGTCCCGAAATTATGGAAGGCGATTTTAGTGCATCCGATCCCTAAGAAAGGTGTACGCTCAGATCCGTCCAACTACCGCCCCATTGCCATTACCTCCATTTTCTCCAAAGTAATGGAGTCGATCTTCAACCGCCAGCTGTTGGGATACCTAGAGGGGCACCAGCTGATCAGCGACTGCCAGTACGGTTTCCGTCAGGGTCGCTCAGCTGGTGATCTTCTTGCATACCTCACCCATAAATGGGCGCAAGTGGTTGAGTCGAAGGGAGAGGCGTTGGCGGTGAGTTTGGACATAGCGAAGGCCTTCGATCGGGTGTGGCATAAAGCGCTTATAGCGAAAGGCAAGGCTATCCCCTACGCTGTTTCTTTTGCATATCAATGATATGCTGCAAATCAGCAATATTCATTGCTATGCGGACGACAGCACAGGGTATGCTTCCTACACCGGCCGTGCCAACATGTCCCGGGATAGCACCGACGAGAACCGGAACAATCTTGTGTCTGAAATCGAGACTATGCTTTGCAAAGTCTCAGAATGGGGCCGACATAATTTAGTCCAATTCAACCCCAAGAAGACACAAGTTTGTGCGTTCACCACTAAAAAGTCTCCCTTTGTCGTATCCCCTCGATTCGAGATCACTCCTCTAACTGCCACAGACTGTATTGGCATACTTGGCGTCGATATATCGAGCGACGTTCAGTTCCCTGGTCACTTGGAAGAGAAGGCCAAACTGGCCTCTAAAAAGCTTGGTGTATTCAGTAAGGCGAGACAGTACTTCACTAAAAGCCACCGCCTGCAACTTTATAAGGCGCAAATTCGGCCTCACATGGAGTACTGTTCTCACCTCTGGAATTCCACCATCGGACATTATGTGCAAAGTACCATCCGCATCACGTAGACGTCTGGCATTCCACAACCGCGCGTTTTGTTCTAAATTTCTTGCCTCGCATAGCCACTTTGTGGAATCAACTACCGGCAGCGGTCTTCCCGAACAGATACGACTTAGGGACCTTCAAGAAAAAGGCACACTCCCACCTTAAAGGCCGGCAACGAATTTCTTGACACACCTGATGTTGCGGATGTCCATGGGCGGTTGCCTCACCTCTCCCCATCCCGTGAGCCTCTTACCCGTTTGCCCCCTCTCATATAAAAAAAAAACATAAAGAGGTCGCAATGAAAATTTTTTTTCTGAATAAAGAGCTGACAGTTCTATTTTTTCCAAACTTCCCCGTAAACAAAATTTCAATTAATATATTTTCATAAGCCTCCACGTAGGTACAACTGGTCGTGAAAGAAACAACCGGCTGTTTTCAAAGTTTGATTCTGGCTTTGTTATCATAATAAGATTATCGAGTAGTATAATTTCTTAACCACAAATTGTTGCTATGTTTAAATTGCAATTGTAATCCATTGAATTGACAGTCCTATTTTTTAAAAATTCCCTGTAAACAACACTTCTTGTTCTTCTTTTTTCGGGTTGAAGAAAAATCTGGTGAACTGACTCTGGAGCACGCCACATACAACTGGCCATGCAAGAAACAATCATTTCTGAGATCTATATCGGCTAGTTTCAAAGTTCAGCCCTGTGTTTTATTATGCTACGCGATATAGCACAGTTTAACCGGAAATTGCAGATGTTTCAATTCAAATTGGTAACCTGATGGTATCAAATAAATCCTAGGGATAAAGACTGTTTCCTCTTGGTTGACGCCAGTAACATATGGTAGCTTCGATCACACGTTTATTCAAGGTCTAAAGTCTGGTTCCATTGCAAAGTTTTGGAGGGTTTAGATTGCGCATTAAAATAATTGGATCGCCATTTTTGAGGTATAGGATGTGAGGTGGTATTCCTGGTGGCTCAAGAGTGTGAAGAAACTCTACAAGATAATGCACAGCATAACGACCTCCAATACAGTGTCCAAAGATTCATATTTTATTTGAACTAACTAAAAAAATATTAATTCTGTTGGCTGAGTCGTTTCTTGGAGAAATTTCTTCGCTCTTTCTCTCAGCCATGGAGTGCAATTTACTCCAGATTGAACAATATAGGGGTAGATTATATCTGTTAAGCTAGTCAGATCTCTCACAACATGACCAAGATTATTGGGAATGTTTATTTTACTCCCCTACTCCAAAATGTTTCCATCACCAATGTCTAGCAACAAATTGGAGAACTCCTCCGCCTTTGAATCATGTTGAAGATAGACCCACCCATATTTACAGCACAAAATATTAACAATAAGCCATAGAACTGTTGACTTAAGGCAACCCTCACTCCATCTGCACGTGTCCCTCGTGAGACAACAGGCAACGTTTGTCTGAAGTCACCAGCCAATAGTACCGTGACTCCGCCTATAAGTCGGTTACAATTCCTTATATCTTGGAGAGTCCTATTTAGAGCTTCAATACCTTTCTAATAGGCCACAGTGCACTCATCCCATACAATAATTTTGGCTTCTCGAAGCACTTGTGTCGTGTTCAGGTTCAAAGGTAATTTGCCTCCATATACAATCCTTCTAGTAAGGGGGAGTAAGGGGAGAACGGAACTAACACCTTATCCGACCCAATTGTCAACCTCACCTGCACGTGCCGTATGGTGGCGGAGTGGCGTGCCGTATGGCGTGTTACCGCTCCGTGGTGCTTCCTGCTAGACAACAGACGAGGATATGGCGACATACACCTGACTGGGAAACCGGTTGGAAGAGGCTTCTGAAATGACTGGTGCAGAAGGCAAGGGGAATCCACTGCACTATTTTCCCCATGATAGTCACGTATGAATATTAATAGACAACCAAAGAGACGAATCAGGAAGCGATGCGACCCGAATAGCACCCGGCGCTGCACTGCGACCGGGGCAGACAGTGTGATATGTGCTACCGGCCATGTGTTTGTGGGCGACCAGGCATCACATGGAAAGAATGCTACTGGAAAACCAGCCATTAAAATTAGAAGAGGCATTAAGAGCGGGAACTGGAATGTACGTGGGATACTTCAACCGGGTAAGCTGGACATTGCAGATCAGGAACTCACACCGTATAGCATCGATATCTGTGGCCTAAGTGAAACACATCTGAAGGGAAATGGGCATTTTGAAACTACACAAAACATCGTATACTATTCTGGTCATGACACAAAAAGTATAAATGGAGTAGGTAGCAATTGTACTACTGTAAAAACATCAGCAACTGCGTAATATGATATAAGTTATAGTTATAGCGACAGAATCGTATCGATTAAAATAAGATCTAATCCGGTGAATCTAAACATTATACAAGTATATGCAGCTACTTGTGCCGAAGAGGATGACGAGGTCGAAAATTTCTACCGCACCTTAGAAATCGCGATCAATGAGACATCTAATAGGGAACTACTGATGGTGTCAGGTGACTTTAACGCAAAAATAAAAGCAACGACAACGGATGATGAATTGCGAGAGGAGACAGGAAGATATGGCCTTGGTCAACGAAATGAGCGTGGCGCAAGGTTTATACAATTCGCGGCAGATAATGGTCTTACCAGTACGAACAGTATGTTTAAACACCATCACAGAAAACTCTACACGTGGATTTCACCAGACGGGCATTACCGAAATCAAATCGACTATATACTGATCAGGTCAAGATGGAAATCATCCGTTAAAAACACCGTTACTAGGCCAGGCGCAGATTGTGGTACAGATCACCAGTTGCTGGAGGCAGAAGTTAAGGTAAAACTAAAGGCCGCGAGATCCACTGAGAAACGCGCTCGCATAAGTGTCGTGGACCGCGAAATATTCTCCAAAAGTGTAGAGGAACAGAAACACAACTGGGTAAACCAGAAACCTGATCAGTGTACAGTAGATGAGTTCTGGTCTCAAGCCAAATCGATTATGATAGATTCCGCAAAATCTGCTGACCGACTGAAGGACGTGATGACAAAACGCCAACGTTGGATGACGGTCGAGACTCTCGCGCTTGTCGAAAAAAGACGTGTTTTAAAAGTTACTGGGGCTGACATTACGCAGCAGAACCGCCTAAGTTGCCGAATTCAAGCGGCTTGTCGTCGTGATAAAAATAGGTTTCTTCAAAATATATGTACCGAAATACAAATCCACGGCGAAAAGCATGAAACCAAAGACCTTCACAAGAAGATTCGTGAAATTACAAAAAAGTTCAATTCTAAAACATGGACCATCAAAAAGGAGGGAAAGGTTATGTCTGAACTGGAAGATATTCTGGAAGCCTGGAAGAATTACTGCCAGTCGCTCTTCTTTGACCCTTATTCGCGCAGCTATATCTCCACTGAACCGGAAGATCAGGACTTGGAACCTCTTATTCTTAGAGAAGAAGTTAAAGCTGCAATCAACCATCTAAAAGGAGGGAAGGCAGTTGGAAATAACTGTATTCCAATAGAGACAATCAGATGTTGCGGAGATTTCGGAGTAGATATGTTTCACACTATATGCAACAAAATTTGGGTGAGCGGGATGTGGCCGAAGGAATGGACGCACTTTGTTTTCATACCATTACACAAAAAGGGGTCTACAACGAAATGCAATAGCTATCGTTTTATAGCGCTCATACCACATGCCAGCAAAATTTTACTCCATATAGTAAACGAAAGACTGAAGGCTTATATTCTGAAGGAAATAGCACCAGAGCAGGCCGGTTTCGTAAAGGGCAAAGGTACACGAGAACAGATCCTAATTGTGAGACAAATAATAGAGAAAGCAAAGGAATTCAACAGACCGACTTTCATATGCTTCGTTGATTTCCAAAAGGCATTTGATTCTGTTAAATGGCCACAACTTTAGAAGATCCTCATAGAGAAGGGAGTGCCCAAGCACTTGGTGCAAATCCTCAGAGCCCTTTATGAAATGGTTCCGCTTCAGTCAAGGTGGATAATGTCACGTCCGACCCACTTCATCCCTCTGCAGGAGTCAGGCAGGGCTGCATTTTGCCTCTTCTGTTCAATATTTATACGGAGCACATTATGAGGATAGCCCTAGAAGATTGGATAGATGGCATACCAATTGGCGGCAAAAACATATCCAATCTCCGATATGCCGACGACACCACGTTAATAGCGACAACTAAGGAAAACATTGCTGAATTATTACATCGTATCGAGCATGCCAGCCTCCAGTATGGCCTTAAAATAAACCGGCAGAAAACAAAAATGATGATTGTCGATCGAAGTCAAAACAATGCACCCGATATAGTCGAGATTGCTAATTGCGAGGTTGTACAGTCACACATATACTTAGGATCACTGGCCTCTAATACAGGTGGCTCGGAAGACGAAATTAGAAGGCGAATTGCTATTACCAGATCTGCAATGCAGAAGTTGACGAGGATGTGGCGGGACAGGAATATCACCAAAGCTACTAAAGTTCAGTTAGTAAGATCTCTAGTGTTTCCCATACTACTATATGGTGCCGAAACATGGACAGTCAAAGAAAAAGAGAGACAAAGGATTGACGCACTAGAAATGTGGTGTTGGAGACGAATGCTACGAGTATCTTGGACACAACTCCGCACAAACGTCTCGATACTTGAAGAGCTCAAGGTGAAGGAAAGGCTTTCATCTATAGTCAGAGCCCGTATCCTCAGATATTTCGGATATATCACGCGACGTGGAGAGCATACCATAGAGAGACTTGTTGTTCAGGGAAGGGTCAACGGCAGTAGGTCAAGAGGACGCTCCCCTATGCGCTGGACAGACCAGATCAAAAACCAATACTCCCCTCAACACATGTGCCAGAGAAGCAACAGCCAGGGATAACTGGCGTAGAATCGTTCGTCGTTCGACGTGACCACGACTGCTCTGTCAAGAGTAATCCGACGAAGAAGAAGAACAATCCTTCTTCTACATGACTAATTAGCATAACAATTATTTTATTTAATAGCTTAATCATCGAAAGGTGTACTTTCATAAAACCTCCGATCCTTCCTATCACACCCTTTGGGTAGAAGTTTCTCAAATCCGTTTCTTAGCTGACACCTACGTCCTAGAAAGAACCTACATTCCAAGTTCCAAGTTTGTAGGTTTTGTAGTTTTTGAGATTTGGTGATGAGTCAATTACCGGTGGAAATCTCTTTTATATATATAGATTTTATGAATGCCTTTTTGATGAGGGTTATTACAATGAGATAATCGGAGAAGAAGAAAATGATCCATTGATTCTTCTGCTTATTAAAAGAGATAAACCGAAAGGTACAGTGTTACTGAAAAAACTCCTACGTAAGTCAAATAGCACTCTCACGTCACGTCCGTTACCTACCCTAAAACTTGTTTTTGTAGTTTGATAATTCAGCTACCCACATCAGTACGCACTTGTTTATTAAAAATTATTAAATTCATTGGAACAACGCCTAGAGAAATAATTTAAAAAAAATTGCAATTCATGATTTCATAACTGTGGTATGTAATTACCTATTTGATTTTTTTTACTTTACTTACGTAATTAGTGCATCTTACCTTAGTGACCAATTGCTTCCATTTAGGCGATTAAGCGACATAATACTATAATATCATTGGTCATAACAAACATTTTATTTTTCCTAAAAAAGTGTTTGAGGTCTCTGAACATTTATTGAATTTAGTTTAGTGTGATCACTATAATAGTTCCAGCTTCTACTTTTTAAACCTAGGTGTCTTACAGTATTCCATTCTTCCTACCGCTGTGTAAGCAAACCGCACCAAAATTCAGCCAATGTCTCCTATTGAAGTAGACCACTAAGCTTGACCTCCAAGGGTTTGATATTTGATCGGTGCTTAACGAATTTACTAATGTTTACGGTAATGATCACTGCCAAGTTCTCAATTAAATATCAAATGTTTGACAAATATAAGAAAATTTTGTCTAATATAAGAAACTAACTAATCAATGTCAATTGTCAACATATCAACTGCTAAGTTCTCTATGTAGGTTCCTACCTGTACGATCGCTTTGCCAATTGCTTTTATTTGCAAAGTATTTATTCATTAAATATAATTATATTTTTACTTCAAAGTCATCAAAATGGAAGTGGTGGAGGATTTATCTAGAGAAAGTCCCAAAAGCGTAAGTCAAGATATACGTTTTAGTATATTATTACTTTCAGTAGTTTAAAAATAGAATTTGAGGCCTATCAAATGTCGCCTTCTTTCGGCTCTCTCTGTTTACTATTTTGGTGTAGAAATTACTTGTATTAATTCTCAACCAACAAATATAAGCCATTCTACTGGCTCGGTTTAATAAGTGCACTAAAAGTTAACCGAATCTGTGACGAATTCTCAGATGCTATGTTTTTGATATTTTTGTTCTGAAGCACGTTTTCTCATAAATGGCAAAGGAAATATTTTTTTATTTAAATCCAGCTCTTTTGGTTTCAGTTACTTAAAATAATACTTTGGTAACTATGGAGATATGCTGAAAAAAAAAACTTCTATCACCTCAGCAGTTTGAGACCTTTAAATAACAATCTCTCGTTTCCATTCATTTCAGGAATGTACAAAATATTCTCACTCTTACACATCTTTTGGAAAAATTTGAAGGATCTCCTGTACATGCTTAGTGAATACAGTCTGCTCACTAAAATAATCTAGGATCTGGGAGAATATGACCTCCTAATGTAACTTATTAAAGCCTCATCACCAATAAAAAGATAGCATAGAATATCAGTGTAATTTTATTAAAATAATTGGTTCTGATTAAAATAAAAATTCTAATATCTTTATTCAAAGTAAGATTTAAAATCCATACCAACATGTATGCCTCGGACCTGAGAAGAATGGGTGCAAGAAACTCATGTCACAATAACATTTTGTATCATTAAGAAAGTTATTAATGTTATAGTAACCTTAATCACATATACATTATTTAACAATTCTTTTGAATTTCTTAAATATATTTGATTTGAACATATTCTGGGATCATGTTGTAAAAGCATATATACATTGCATAAGAAAAGCCTTACTATTAGTTAAAAGAACTTTATTTCTCATTAAGACAGTCATCATTTACATGAGAACATAAAATCAGTGAATGAGAGGCGAATTTTGCTCATTGCTGCATTAATTATTTTATTAATTCATTCTCATTACTATGGTGATAATGTTGACACCAGGTACAAACATTAAACTTGTTATGCCTACTACATGGTTAGGCTGAAGTAGTGAGTCTTTTATTGGGTGATCTGTATGCTTTCATAACATGATTCCACAAGATGTACAAAACAAATGTGTTATGAAATTAACTAGCTGAGATTCTTGCCTGTTTTTCTCTAGTCCATTATCTCCAGAGGGCATGGATTCAAACCCATAAATGGTGATATAAATAAAAATCTGTATATAATATTAATGTGGGTAATCTGTTTAAGAGTAACATATGTTTTTCATAATATAAAGATCAATATCTTAAGTCAATTTCCAAATATATAAAAAAAATCTTAGAGAGTAACAATAGTGCAACATTTAGTGTCAATGCCTCTCAAATAGTGTTTCCATATATAGGAAGGAAAATATAACTAAACCTATGCACTATGAAGACATACTCCTAGTAATAACTTATGTAGATCCTGAAGATAAAGCCACGAAGAAGAAGTGGGAGAGTAATGCAGCATGACGATTGGGCCAGACTCGTCCGGGTTAATTACCACACTCACACAATACTGGCATGAAGTAGCGGTCTAATGCCGCTATGTTTCACATAGGTTGAGGTCGAGGACTTGTGGCCTGTGAACTTACTTGTGCGGTGTTTCCGGGACGATACGACATGGGTACCTTAAAAAAAAAGCGCGTACACCTTCCTTAAAGGCCGGCAACACACCTGTGATTCTTCTGTTGTTGCAAGAGATTGTGGGCGGTGGTGATCACTTTATTCTATAAAAAAAAGCCATAACTGGAGAATTGAACTAACACACCAACACATAAGAATGGTGTAGGTCTAATGACACTTGGGCTAAGTGTGATGGAGTAGTGTTTCAAGGGGTGGGGGTTTGAATTCCACTTCAGCTAAAATTATAATAAAAATTTGTTTAAATAAACCCCTTGGTGTGTTGGTAAACCTAGCAGTTGCCTAGATCTAATATGAAATTTGCTTCCCTTTCTTGTTTTTAATATAACATTAAAATATTTTAGGAAAAAGAAGTATCACCTGCAGCAGAGCCGCAAGAATTTAACAAAAGGAATAAAAAAGAAGACCGTTCGAGTCGTGAAGATAGAAATATAGAACTGTTTATGAAATCCTTAAACTCAAACTCTAATTTGCATAATGTTGATGAGAAGCTTGCTTATGTAGCTAAGAAATATGTGCAAAGTGTTGACGAGAATAGAAAACTTCAGTTTTATATCAAACAATCAGACAAGAGACATAATATGATGGTAAAGGAGAAAGAGCTCATACAGTTTGAGAATAATAAAACAATACTGGCTAAGTCTAAACTTGAAAATCTCTGCAGGGAGTTACAGAAGCATAATAAAGCTATAAAGGTATTTATTCTGTTTAATTCATATTTCAGATCAATATATCAAAAGCAAGGCCTGGCAGTAAATAGAATTATATAGACAAGTATGTTTAAAATCAGTGTGAGTTATATACAGTTATGGACAAATTTAGAGGAACACAACAGAAAGTGTATATTAAAACAAAATATTTTTGAACTTCTGTTCAGTTTTATTTATAAAAATTACAAAGGTCACGAAAATTATTGATCAATTAAAAAAATCAACCACAGTAAAGTAAAAATTAAAAGAACACAAACTTTTTTGTATCCAACATTTCATGTTTTTTGACTTGTGGTCCTAACATGGGCTATAAGTTAAACTGATTCTTCTCAATTTTAAGTTGCCTAATACAAATGTGGGCAGGATTTCTTAATTTGTTTCCCAAGCTTGTCTCAGACATGCTCTATTTTAGGGTATCTATCTATATATTAGGGTGTAAGTCAAGCGAGGGTGCTGGCTACCTCATAACATTGATATCCACATGCAATGGGGGTGAAATATCATCCATAAAAACAAAGCCATTTCATAATAAAAGGGCTAATGGTACTACAATTTCTTTTATAATGTCAGTCACATATCATGTCGGCGTTAATGTCCCATTCTTGATGACGCAGAGTTCCGGACGTCCCTCCTTTCAAATACCTCCTCATAATTATATGAGTTATGAAACTGACCCTCCACCATATGCCTCTTTTCCAATGATGTTGAACTTTTCCGGTTGTGTCCACGCTTAATCCTTCTATCATCTGGCTTTAAGCAAAATCTGGACTCATATGTGAACAGAACTTGACTCCAAGATTCGTGGTTCCAAATTTTCATGATTACGAGCAAAATCAAGTCGAGCTACTCCATGGCACGTGGCAAGAACTGGCACTGGCAGGCGTGTCAAGTGTCATTGTCAGTTTATTTTTGTGCTTACTGTTACGCCTCGAACTTCATGGAGCTTCGTTCTTACTTCAGAACAGTCTAGGTTCTGTTTCTAAGGACTTTGTTAATGATAAAACGGTCATCCCTGGTCACAGTTTTCCGTTTACGTCGCTGTCCTTTTAGTCTGGTAAACGTCCGTTCTGGTGATACCTCTTGATAACTCGGTGTATCATAGATTTGAATATTCGTAGGTATGCCCAGTTACAATTAAAGTAACAGCCCTAGCAACTTGAGTGGAATTTAGATCTGGCATTCTCAGTTTATTTGCGTATTGATTGGCACAAGGCAAACAAAGCAAAACTTAGATAAAATAAAATTTAAACTCAAATTTTAAGTTGAGATATTTCTCGCAGTATAGAAAAACACTACATATAAAATTAGAAAAAAGAAATATTCTAAAACTATACCTTTTTATAGGATTTATTTATGTTTGTGGCCAATACACAGAATAATTACTGCAAGAAAAATCAAACCTTTTTTCATTGTGTACCACTAGAATTGTCCATGAGTGTATATATCTGTACGTATTATAAATAAATTTTATGTTATTTATTGTGAAACAGCGCCTAAATCAATCTTCTTTCGTTGTCAAACCTACATTTCTTGCAGATAGTAATGTTGAGTTGGAACACCAGCTTGAAAAGAAACACGACGCGAGCTAGACTTGCACACGTAATCTTTACTTATTATATTAACAATAACTAACAACTTATTTGCGGTCAGCTCTTGGTCTAAATACGAAAAACGAAAGAGAACCATTGAATTTACTTAGTATAGGTAATAGATAGGTAGCGATCATGAATCGTAATTTCATAACAATAATGATCGGTGAAGTAGCTGTGACGAACAAAGCTTGCGCATGCGTCACTGCTCGCTCGTGAGCACTCGTGAGTCCCTAGGGAACAGGCTTACGATTTCGATACCCACACGGGAATTGAGACAGGCCTGCTATCACTCAGTTTTCTAAAAAGGATTTCAATTACAATTCAATATGATTTCAGGAAGAATCTCTACTTAAAATTAGAGAAGAGGAGGAGAAACGTAAGGAAACTCAAGCAAAATTTCACAGTACACTATCGGAGATCACAGCTATGTTGCAGCAGAATAACGAGAAGAATGCCAAGCTTCGAGATGACAACATCAGTATGACGGAGAAGTTTAAGAGTATTATGCAGCAGTATCAGTTAAGAGAACAACAGGTATTTATAATTATCTTAATTTTTTATCATTTTTTTATCTCTTTCTTTTCCTGCAAACTGTCTAGTCAATATGTAGCTGGAGTTGTTTGGTAGGTTTGTAGGTTATGTTTTGTAAAATGAAATTTGGAAAACATTTATTTGAGTAACAAAAATGGTACAGACATAGTAAATAATAATGGCTGGCATCACATCCCTTAACACCTGTGGCCCTACCATGTACTGTTATTGCGATTCAGTTGACGACCTAAAATGAACTGCATTGCTTTTTAATACCACGACGTTATAAGACCGATCCAATTTAGGTTGATGTCAAATCAAGTCGGAAATTAAATCGCAAACGGTTTTAGATCGTACATTCATTCATACCATGAGGTAATATTTCAACCTATAGCTTATGTGTCAAAGTGAGCGATTCAATTAAAGTTGCTACTTTCTGAGCGGAAAGTGAATCGTTTTGTTAATAACTTTAATAGTGAAAACAAACAGAAATGGAAAATGGAATTGATGAAGAATGATATAAGAATCCTTTACTGGACTTTTTTGTAAAACAAAATTCTGAAATAAATACCGAAAATGAAAATACTATAGACGAGGCAATAAGTCCGCAAATAATTCGCAAGAACGAATTAAAAAAAAAGTACTCTGTGATCCTGTTAAATCAAACAGGAAGTGCGTTCATAACTCGTTTTTATCAGTTTATTTTTTAGTAAGTACTAAAAAGGACATAATGCTTAATACATTTTGACGCTATAAAGCGCAATTTTAAAATGTATTTGTAGTACTTTCTACACTAAAATCATATCAGTATAGGTTTCGAAACGCAACGCATATGGTTCGAGTTAGAGAGACACTTATGCAACGACTGTTCAGCGTCATCTCTTTGCCATACCGCGGACCACAGACAAATTTCTTTCCTTTATACTTCCATAAGCGTTCAGGGGCAAATGATGTGACTTTCTATTAAGTGAGGATCACCTGTGCCAGAAGGCCACACTCTTCAATATCAATTAATATTTACACTACCAAAACTTATAATTTAAGTCTATAAAAATATATAGCAAAATAAAATATTTATAAGAACAGGATACGGTGTGTATCTGTGTGTGTGTGTTTATGTAATTGTTACTTTTCTTGAGGCACCTGTAGTTTTAAGAAGGTAACCTTAAACATTTACTCCTTATAGTTAAATAGCTCTTCCGCTTCAACATAATTCATTGATAAGAAAATTTATTAATTGACTACTACATGTTCATTCCACTTTGGGTTTTTTTTATTCAAAACCGCTTAGCTTAAGCCTAATTGAATAAAGTTTATTTGATTTTGACATAACATAGATTTCAAATTTTTCGTTTATAAGATTGTATGTACATGTTCTGATTGTTTCGTAAACTGCCGTTTTGCAAAAATGGGCTTAGCACCATTTGTCTTAATAATAACATTTAAAGAGTAACATGAAGGAAATATAGTTTTAAGGAATAGTACGCTGCAGTCTTTATATAATTGTTCAGTACGATAGATTCTTGTCTTAAAAATATTACTTTTAAAAGGGCTCTCTGTGATCTTTCCACAGTTAAAAATTTTGTTTTTGTTAGATATACATAGAGTTTTTGTTACGAGGTGTTGCAGAATTATTATATTGAATAGGTTGTATCAATCAATGTAACATGTACATAAACTAATTAAACTGAAAAACTAAATAGAAAAATAATTCAATACCAAATTAAATTAATATGCTAAGCTTCCAAGAATAATGACACCGACTAAAATATTTGAACAGAAATTGGACAGAGTAACGCCCCTAACTCGTCAACGGTTGAAGCGGAAGTCAGCCGACATCTGTGCCTCCACCCTCTTCTCTTATAATCATGATCATCATCAGCCGGAAGACGTCCACTGCTGGACAAAGGCCTAAAAAAGACCCCCAAAGACTTCCACGTTGTGCTGCCCTCATCCAACGTATTCAGGTGATCTCGACCAGATCGTCGGTCCATCTTGTGGCGGGCCTACCAACTCCGTGTCCTCCGGTACGTGGTCGCCATTCTTCAAGGACTTTGCTGCCCCAACGGCCATCTGTTCGTCGAACTATGTGCCCTGCCCACTGCCACTTCAGTTTCGCGATAATATCATGTTTTTGACGTTATTATGATTACAATATAAAACAAAATATTTAAAATAAAAAATTTGATTAAAATTTAAAACATAATATTTTCAGGTGCAAAAAATGTCCAAACAAATGACCCTTGAAGCCCAACTTTCTGATGCTAAACTTCAAAAGGCTGCACTTGAACATCAAGCCGAAAAGGAATTCCTTCTAAAAGAGGCTGAACAAATGAAAATTACAATTGCACAATACAAAGTCAAAATTATGGAGTTGCAAGGAAATGAGTCAGCATTGAGAAGTCAACTGGCGATTTATACTGATAAATATGATGAGTTCCAGAATGCGCTTGTGAAGAGTAATCAGGTGTTTGGAGGCTTCAAAGAGGAAATGGAGAAGGTAGAGTTTATATTTTATTTTTAATAAATATTATAATTTTTAGTAATATGTATTATAAACTTAGATAATTTACACGTCTAAGTAGAGTCTCTTGCTGTTAGACAACCGACTTTGGTTCTCCTACTAATCTCCTCAATTCTCGTTCGCTTTCTGAGTGACCATGAGCTTTTCCATAAGGCCCATTGTTAGCAACCATGTCTGTCGTCGTGCAGGTCGTGTCGTACTACCCCAACTCCTCTCGTGGGTGTCGTAAGATGCGACTAAGGGATACAAAGAACCGAGGATGTGCAGCAGCATCCTTCGGAGAGAGTATCACCATCACCTGCGATCACCACCCCGCCTGCCAAGCGTGTTTCTGTTTGAGTATTGTTATTGGGAGGTTGTTATTGTATAGTAATTGAGAAAGTATAGTTTTATGTCGTTATCTCATAATAAATGAGTTAATTACTTGATAATTTGGTTTCTTTATATATACTATGTAGAGTATGAAATATTTCAAAGTTAATTCCAAAGTGGCGTATTTGGTTCGTGTTTGGTACCTATTTCAAAGGAGATTGACCACCGAAGGGCTTTGATTTCACACCGTAACATGATGTGCCTTCATAAAAATAACCTAATTAGTAGAATAATAATTAAATATGTTGATGGCCGTATTTAAGATAAACAGGTTAAACATGTTCCAGAGCTTAGGATACGTTCTAAAGCTCTGTTCAAGCTGAGGCGAATAACGCGCGGGACGCGGGACGCGTTTTAGAGTAATTCGCTCGCTCGCTTAGCCTCTCAAACTGACGCGACTTCTCGCGTGTCAGTTTTCAGGTTCTTCAGTGGAGAAACATCATGCATTGTGAGATCAAACAATCCCACCGGGCGTCCCACTCTTTTTTCGCTTCAACTTGAGCTCGCGTCAATTTGAACACGTCCGTACAAGTTAGATGACACAATCGGCGCGAGCGACTTCCGTCCCGCGTCCCGCGCGTTTTTCGCCTCAGTTTGAACAGAGCTTTATGTATTTTTGATAAAGTTTAATAATATTCTCTGATTGTAGATCGATTCATATTACCATTAAAAATAGGCTCAATATATTATACAATTATGCATTCTTAAGTTATATATCTACCGATTACACTACACCTAGTCAAATAATAGTTTATAGAAGTCGCGCCAGACAACAATTTGTCCCACCTTAGTTATTCGTTCATGCGTTGTAGTCACTAATTGATACCTACGTAGGTAAAGTACCATTCCTGAGTCTTCGAGTCTTGAGTCTCAAAATTCGAATCGAATAATCTCCTTGTTCGCTGAAGACTTTGAATGTTATTTAATTATTGTAATTAAAACATAATATTAATATTGACACACTATTATACAAATTATTTTGCCCAAAACTAGGCATTATGGGTACAAGACAACGGTATATTTAATACAATATACTTACTTAAACATACATATAAACATCCACCATGACTGGGAAACAAACATTCATATCTCTCATATAAATGTTTGCACCTACCGGGATTCGAACCTGGGTCCTCTAGTTTAGTAGGCAGGGTTAATAACCACTGGGCTATATTTTTATATGCTTAAATATATTGTTATAAAAATGTAATAATATTTGATTTTGATTTAAAAATTTAATTTAAAGGAAATAAAAAAAATCATGTCTAGTACTTTATTTCATTACAACATTTCTGTCCGGCTTCGTTTTTTATAGAATTTTGTTTAAAAAAAGGACTTATTTTTAAAAAGGACAAGACGAAACCTCGTTTAGTCAATTCCCTTTAGTGTTGTAAACAGGCTTTATTATATTATTTAAAACTTTGAGGCAAAACTTTTATGTAAAACGTAAAGCAGTTGTTGAAATTTGAATTAATTGCTTGCAGATGGCAAAAAAGATCCAGAAACTGGAGAAAGAGTCGTTATCGTGGAAAAACCGATGGGAGATGTCACAGAAAGCGCTGCTGGAAATGTGCGGAGAGATGCAGAACCGGGAGGAGAAGGTGGCCATAGCTAATAAGCATCTCGCTCAGATGCAGAGCCTGTGTCGAACATTGCAGGTGATTTTTAAATATGTATTCTATAAATGTACATTTTTAAATTTTTCATTTGTATTGAAATAGCTTAGCGATCTCTATCGGGACCTTTACATTGAGTTTGTTGACAAAATAATACAAAATTACTCTGAAGCTCATCAACATAGACTTCACCATCACGTGAACGTCGAGACAATCCAGCTCCTTGACAACACTGATATAGTAAGAAGACTTAAACTAACAAAACCATTTGAGTTATTGTGGTGCTAGTGAATTAGTGTAATACAATATAAAAAAATTGATATTATAAAAGACACATGAACAAAGTGACTTCCCCTTAATAGAGACATTAAGAAATGTGTTAATGGACATTCTTAGTTTAATTTATTATTATTATTAATTTATATATATTATTATTATTAATTAGCCTAATAGAAGGCTAGATTGTAATGCAAGTGAGGCAACATTATAATAACTAATTATTGTTATGTTCCCTAGAGAAATGAAAAATGTTGAACTAGCTGACCCGACAGACATTTGTGTGTTCATAATAAAAAAAATATAGTTAGTTTAAAATCTAAACCAAGGAGAAAAATAAATAATACAAAAACTTATTTCTGTTCCGCTGATGGCAATTGCTACGCCCTGTCCATTACAATGCAGTGCCACTCAGGATTCTTGAAGAACTTGAAAATTCTGAACAGCACTACAATTGCGCTCGTCACCTTGAGACATACGATGTTAAGTCTCATTTGCCCATTAATTTCACTAGGTACCTTCAAACCGAAACAAAATAATGCTTTCACATGCTTCACGGCAGAAAAAGGCTCGTTGTGGTTTCCATAATCTAGCCGGCATACTGTGCAACAAGCGTCCTCTTAGTCGCCTCTTACGACACTCTTGGGCCTGGGACTTCACTATTCTTTTTATTCCCCGGGGAAACACAGGGCAAAGCCTTTGAGCCAAATATCAAGTCTTTGGGCCTTATGCTTCCAGAGATATCGGGAAGGAGGACGAGGTCATTAAAACCGGTCCCTTATATCAAGTGATCGGAAGACTTTTTGATTGAATTATACTTTCATCAAGCCATATGTCGAGTTGATCTTATGATTAACTGTTGAGGCTTCTCAGCATTCGAGTTTAAGATTGACACTCACCAGTCTCTTTTATTCAAATATGTGCGAAGGGAGCGATGGCTGGTCCATGCGTCAACTCGTGAACGGGTGCTGCTTGTTGCCAAGTTGACGTGTAATAGTTAATATATCATTGTATTTCTTATAATAATATGCATGTAACTTATATTTAGTTCAAATATTATCTTTTCTAATCTTTATTATTATTCATTTTATGTTAAATAGTTTATTTTTATTAAATTTGTGCTGAATAATAAATATTAAATATACAAAAGTGCAATAAATACGCGTGAAATATAAAACATCGAAACGCAATGCTATTGGTTGAAGCGGAGTGTGACGTCAGAATCTACCCCAAGAATCTTTATTGTTCTAATAAATGTATGTACGGTTTTTTCCTTCGAATATAATAATTCTTGTACCAATAGATGCAGCGTGTTTCGGAGAAGATTGCTAATGCACGCACACTATCATAAATTGACATACAAGTCGCGAGTATAAGACATAGCTTGGCAGGCACACTAAAGTAAAATCCTGGCCTGTTTTCATCGGTTGTTTATCAGGAAGTCTGGTGTATAGTATCTGGTCGTATAAATTATCTAGATAGTTTAGGCCTTTTCATTGTCGATGATTTGTTAAATTAATGAATGTTTTTTGTTTTCGTAAGGCTGAGCGCACAGTGCTACTCAACACGCTGAAGGTTCACAGCATCGAGCGTCCCCCGGTGCCCGCCCCGCTGCCCGCTACGCTACCGCCTATGCCCTCCGCCAGCGATGCCAAGGTAGATTTATTAGATAGACAGCCACTTTATTGCATACCATTTAAACAATCTATCATTCATCTCATCATCAGGCGGAAGACGTCTACTGCTGGACAAAGGCCTCCCCCAAAGATTTCCACGACGATCTTGCGCTGCCCTCATCCGTATTCCGGCGATCTGAGCCGAATCTTTGGTCCATCTTGCCATTCGAGGACTTTAGTGTACAAACAATGTATATTATAGAATAGAATAGAATATAAACACTTTATTAGCAATAAAAAAAACACTCACACAAAAACACAATAATCTATATGTATAAAAATGAATTGCTGTTCGTTAGTCTCACTAAAACTCGAGAACGGCTGGACCGATTTGGCAAATTTAGGTCTTGAATTATTTGTGGAAGTTCAGAGAAGGTTTAAAAGGTGAATAAATATGAAAATGCTGCTAAATTAAATAAAAACAACGAATTTGTTTTTCCTTTGATAGAGAATTTAGAACTTAGAGAATTTATTGACGCACGGTTTGACAGTTCTGCTGTGAAACAATTTCATTACGACAGCAGGGTGCATATTTTACGAAGTAATTTTTGATGTTATGATATATTATTGACATATTTATATAAAAACATTATTTTATTTATTATACACAGAACAACGTCTGTCGGGTCAGCTAGTTTACAATATTTATTAAAATCTTAAAATACATAATTGAATAACGTTAAAAATAAATAAATAAAAATAACAATGTGAGCGTGATTCCCTGCTAAAAGGAGCTGACTCAGTATATTGTTGTGTCAGTGCAGAAGACACCAACACAACACTAGTTTTCAGCAGCCCCTCGTGACATTTTAAGTAGAAAGTTCTTTCAGTCTTCCCTTTGCAAATTAATTTGCGTAGGTATCAAGGTAAGTAGTGTAATAAATTAAAAATAAATGAATAAATCATAGTATAATCTGCACGTAACTGTATATAATATAATAAAGGTACTATAAATATATTGGTGAACATTAAATAATGATAAAAATACAGAATTGTGTTAATTTATAAGATACATTGCACATCAAGGATAATTATTATATAATGATTCTAAAATAGTTTGTTTATATTTCAATCTAAAATTATGAACATTTTTTAATAGTCTTAATGATGGCGGTAAATTATTCCAGCACTTAGTAGCACTGTATCAAAAACTATCCCTGAACGCTGTTGAATGATGCCAGGGCACTGCTAATATCTGCGAGGCAGATCTGGTCTTTATATTATGAGCACTGCGTTGCCCTAGCCATTCAAGTTTATTATACAAGTAAAGGGGTACTTTAGTGTGTATGATACCGAAAAGCAACGTTGCGTTAGATACAATTTGTTATTTCATTCATTTCTGGGATTATGTAAAGAGCTGATGAAATTAAATGAAAATTATATAGGACTGTTAGCTTAGTTGGTAGCATCAGTTAATGTTATCTCCGGAGGTTCTGATTATTATAATTTAAAGAAAAATTAGGAAAGGTTCTTATTTTTTTAGTGTAATGTAGTAGTTATCATTACATTACACACTATATATATAGTCATATAAAAAAGGAATAGTCCTATTGAGGTTCATGCATCTGTTCTGTTCAGATCTGCTGCGTAACAATTTTTTTTTTGTAATAATAATTTCCATACAATATACTATAAAGCCTTCCTACTTGCTCCAGTCTCGCTGAAGAATGTCCAAATACATATACAACGTGTTACAAAATACCCCGTAAAAATATAATTAATTATCAAAGACGAAAATTTTGTCAACCCTATTAAGCTGTAATGTCAGGCTACCAGATTATTAAACAGAAAGGCCTATTTTACCTAATAATTGTCTACTTTAAAAGTTTTTCTATATTTTTTCATTCATAAATGTTCGCTACCTCAATACAAGGATGTCATTATACTCAAGTACTGGCTTCAAAAAATGTCAAAGTGGAATAAATGGTTATGTGAAGGACAGAGTGGATTTATTCGATTGCCCAACGGTTTCCGAAATGGAACAGCGTGTTGGATCGATTTTCAAATCAATAACACCGACGATAGTGCTAAATGCCACACAAGCCATATCCCGATGAGCAAGGTTGTGTATTGAGCAAGGCGGAGCACACTTTGAGCCGTTTCTGTAAATTTTATTATGATAAGTAAGTGTTCGTTTTGGTTATTGTTGTAGGTAGAAATGAAGGTAAATTCTGTGTAGTGTACTCTTTAATTTAACTGAAATAGGGTTTGCACATTAGTGAAAATAATAATATTATTCTTATGTTTCTGGGGTAGTTTATACAACGTTACTACGGTTCTTAAATATTGTGAATGGACTCGTTATAAGGCCATTTAACGTCCTTTCGGCTTTACGGGTAGTTCTGTAACATCCTGTATATTTTACGTAATCATATCTAAGAAGCAAAATTGTATGTAGGTTATTCGACATTATTACTTTTATATATATTGCTCAGTAAATCGTAATTTGCATAATCCAAAAAGATACTAAACTATTTTTATTACTAATTTAATATATTTTATTACAGGTTGATGCAATGGAAGCTAACTGTGTTCAACTGAAGCAAAAATTAGCAGAGTTGCAAACACAATTTAATACATTAACAAACAAGGGTGAAGAAAAAGAGGAATCTCCTAAGGTGGAAATTAAGAAAAAGTCTAAATCAAAAAAGAAAAATAAGGCACAAGAAAAACCAGCGGCTGTTTCAGAAACAGGTGCTGGCGAAATTAAAGATTCTGAAGAAAAATCTAGAAATTCAAGCCCTGAAGATGCTCACAGCGAAATAGGGAATCTCATGGAAGCTGTTAATATAGCGAACATTAATTTGTGTGAGTTAGAAGTTGTTCAAGAAACAACAACAAATGAAAACGTAGTCCCCGATCTCGCAACTTCAATATCGACAGTTACTTCAGAAATTACAGATCCGAATCAATTACAGTTAGAAGCTGTAGATGACAAATTGAATACAACAGATACAACAGTTGTAAACGGTGATGTGTTAAGCCAAGGAAATAGAATAGTAAATGATATAATAAACGAAAAGAATGACATTGTAGATGACGTACAAAATCATAAGAATGACATTGTCAATAATATTTCGAATGATGTTAATGATGAAAAACATGACGAAAAAACACCAGCTGCGTTAGATAGTGTTGTCAATAAGGGCGAAACTGTTGATACAAAAACAAATGAGGCATCATAGATCGATGTGATTTCTGCGAATATAAACTAGACTGAATATCAATATTTCAATAAGTGTTTTCCTTCGAGAGTCCCCAGTTTTCAAGCAATAATGCCACTTATAAGATGCTATACTTTTGATCGAATTATATAATCATTTAATAATAATATTCTGGTTCTATCTGACTTTAAGTATGATTTTTCAAAATTTAAGGTTTTAGATGACAAATCTTAGTAGAACCAACTTAGGTTTTCAATTAGTATTTAGTGGAGTTATCGCTGATAGTAAAAAAAACATATGTTAGAATGATAAAAAAATGGTGTTAGTATACAATTTCATTGTCACGTATCCAAATTGTATCCAAATTTTGTCCATGTTTTTTGTTTGAACAAGTACCTTTGAGTACAAGTAAGTTTGAACAACCTTTATGGTATTTGGGACATATTCAAAGTGTTCAACAAGTTTAATCGCTTTTAAGGTATTTCAAAATATTAACCTTTTATTTTGTTTTGTGTGGGTAGTTTTGTATTTGTGCTTGATTTAAACCTCTAGTTAAAGAGATAAGTAATTTAATTCTAATTTGAAACAATTATGAACACTACCAGAAAATTCATCTTCATCGTACAATTTCTGTATACTACCAGTTTACCAGAGGGAGGCTCCTTTGTACAGGATGGCAGCTATATTATGAATACCACAACGGCGCCTCTTTCTGCTGTGAAGCAGTAATGTGTAAACATTACTGTGTTACGGCCTGAAGGGCGCCGTACCTAGTGAAATTACTGGGCAAATGAGACTTAACATCTTAAGTCTCAAGGTGATGAACGTAGCGCGGCTCAGAATTTTTGGGTTTTTCAAGAATCCTGAACGGCACTGCATTGTAATGGGCAGGGCGTATCAATTGCCATCAGCTGAACGTCCTGCTCGTCTCGTCCCTTATTTTCATAAAAAAATACTAGCTGGCCAACCTGACATTGGCTAAATTACCTTTCCGCAAAGGCCACAACAGAAATAAAAAGAAATACTTGGGATACTCGGATGTTTTGTTTTCTTCAATATTTTTTTAGTCTTGTGCCAGTATTAATCCATGTATGATCATAGACAAATATGTTAGCGACACCTTGAATTTATTATTAAGTTCATACTTTAAATTACCTCACTTTTGTAAATAGGTCTTTTCGTATTTTCCTTTAGTGAAGAAGTCAATTCTGTTTTTTGCAATAAATAATAGATTTTTCTATGTGACCGATGTGTTTTATTTATTAGGTGAAAATAATAAAACCGTATTAAATATTCTTATTTTATTTGGCTTATAAGCTAATACATGTGTATTCATTATTCTCATGGGACACAAGGTATACATATAAATACAATTGAACAGTTTTTTAAATGCAAAATATATTTCGACGGATTTCACTGTTGTTCGGCTCGAAACTCTAAAGTAACTTAGGAAGTCGACTACATTTATTGCATGGGTATGTTTTACTAGCGCCTATTAAACAACATACCAACATTTTGTCGCATTAAATAGTATATAACAATTATTAAATTGTTCATATGAACGATATAAAAAGCACATCATCAGAAAGAGAAGTGATCGTTGATATGATAAATCTATAATTGCTATTTTAATATTAATTAAAATAGGTTTTAAGTAGCTTATGGCGTAAGCCAGATAACTTCTGAAAATATCATTTTTTTAACTCCCATCTATTTTTTAATCTTTTCATTAATTAAGTGGAAAGCCATGGAATGTAAATGGCAGTATAATTTTGTTTTTGCGTTAGTAATTTTTTTCCGATGGAGATATGCCGAAATTTTGGTCTTTGAAGAGCTATATTATGTTATAATTTATTTCTAATTAGAGCTGAGATAATTAATAAGTGTAGATAGAGTCTCTTGCTGTTAGACAACCAATAAAAACAGGGGAGGTTTAATACTTTAGTATGCGTGACAAGCTACGTCTTCCACTCGCGATTTGTATGTCACTGTGTGTTAGTGAGCGTGCATTGCTCAAAATAGAGGTTAACTTTTAAACAAATTTTTCGGATGTTTTCACAGCTGTCATAGTCTATCTACATGTATAAAATATGATCTAAGAATTAGAGCTGTTACTGACCGCCGGTCATAAACTCCCCTATTGTTTCTTTTGATAATTCAATAGCAACAGGGTGTAGAATTCGTATAAAAATATTATTTGCGGAAAAATTTGAACGAAGCGTGAATATAAGTAAGTTGTAAATAAATAGTTTCTCATTTCTTTTTGCATATTTTTTCCTGTATCTATTCCAACTTATACTTGACTTATGGGAGCATTACATGTACATTTAACAGCTGTTAAATTAAATTTAATACGCCAGAATACAAGCCTTGTCCTTCGAGTACATATTTAATACTAATCGGTTTAATCGGAAAACGTGCCTTTATTACGTGCCTGTACCATTAGACCGTTTCCGATACACCAGTCGAAGAAATAATGCAGTGCATTTGCTGATAGCATTAAGAAGAATTACTCCCGATATTTTATCAAAGCGGACAGGTGCAGTGTTTTATCTAGCAGACAAGGAAAAAAAATAGTACAGCACACTTTATACATATCAGTCATAACGAAAACTATTTACCGAAAAGTATGGTTAAGGCCTATCGCAGACGACAGACTATCTGTGACGCGCTTTTTAGTCTGTGATAATAAAACACATACAATTATATGCAATACCGCAAGCGACGCGCAAAGTCTGACACACAAAATATCCTCGTAGATCTGAGAGCGCCGTACAAAAAGTGCGCCAAAAATATATGTATAACGTTCGCGTTAACACGCTAACGCCGACGATGCTCACTTTTGTCTGTAGTCTGCACTTGCTAGTGATTGACGTGTATCATGACGCTAGACATCGATGTAACGATGTTGATACAAGAAATAGAAAACAGACCAGCACTGTATGATACATCTTTGGCAGAGTATCATGAGAGAAATTTAAAAAGTAAATTGTGGGATGAAGTGTGCAAATTTATTTGGATATACTTTCAGAACTGATTTATGTTTAATACGAGACTGTCCCTTTAATAATCTTTTTTTATATCTGAACTACGAAATAATACACCGCAATCTCTGTACTTCCATTGCGTGTACATTCCTACAGTTCTGCCGACAAAATGACAGAAAGTGTATGTCGTGTGCGTTTAGTCTGTGTAATATGTGCCAAAGACATTTTGCGCGCAACGCAGACATTATGCGTGCCACAGACTCGATAGCACAAAAGGTGTGTCATCTGCGATAGGCCTAAAGAGCCTCGCAAGTAATGCAATATATTTCTGTCCATGTTACTTATGGGTCACAAAGTTTATTATCTATTTGTTGACTTATTCTATGACTTGTGTTTTCTATTATTATTCATTCTTCGCAGTCTTCATCTTCCTCTTCCTGTTCTTCTTGTTTTGCTGATTCTGAAATAAAAGTTTCCATTTATTAATAATAATAATTACACTGTACATATATTTTTTTATGAAATTAAGGGACAAGACGAGCAGGATGTTCAGCTGATGGTAATTGATACGCCCTGCCCATTAAAGGTAGCGCCGCTCAAGATTATTGAAAAACCCAAAAAATCTAAGTGGCATTACAACTGCGCTCGTCACCTTGAGACATAAGATGTTAATTCTCATTTGCCCTGTAATTTCACTAGCTACGGCGCCCTTCAGACCGAAACACAATGCTTTCGCATTAGTGCTTCGCGGCAGAAATAGACGCCGTTGTGGAATAATAATAATAATGTCTTAGATAAGAACATAATTATAGTCTATGTCCAGGATTAGAAGTCCAGTGGATGAAGCCAGGATTATACGGCAGGAAGGACCGTTATGTTCGTATTCTCTGTATGTATATCTCTGAGAGACAGGCGTTATTGTATGTATCTGTACCTACCTAGTTCTACCATAAAAATTGCCACAAGGAAAAGCACTTTTTTATTTATTGCATTATCTACGAGGGCACAATCAAGGAAGTGATACAACATTACTATTTAAAAATGTATTTATTGCTTTTCAAAGTATTCTGTGCGAAATTTGACACATTTTTCCATACGATGGAACCAATCATTGAAGCAATCATTCCATTCCGAAGTTTGGGTCTACAAAATGGCCGTTTTGTAGGCGTCCACAGCTTCTTCAGGTGATGAAAATCTCTAACCACGCAATTTATTCTTGAATAGTCGTAACATGGCCGGTTTTGGATACAAACGTGGCCACCATTTTTTTTGCAACACTCCGTGAACGAACAATTTTTGTTGGCTTTAACTCATTTTCGAACACCCAAACTCGTGACTTGTTTTTTGTTTCGGGTTCGTACGCGTATATCCAGGATTCGTCACCTGATACGATGTTGTATACAGCATTTGAGGATCCTGCGTGGAATTTTTCGAGAGTTCTGACGCACCAAGTAACGCGAGCCGCTTTTTGCTTTTCACAGAGCAAATGCGGTATCCATCGGGAAAACAACTTTTTTACAACAACACACTGTTTTTGTGCTAAAACACTTCCAAAGTCATAATAAATCATCGCTCTAGAATTTTCTCAATTCAATTCCATTTTCTCAACGACTAAACAAGTTTGAAAAGACCTTGTGACAAAACCGAGAATCTTTTTTTAAATAAATAAATGGTATTCGATTTTTAAAACCAAGGAGTTTTCAATTAAAAAGATTTTAATATGACAGGAACAGTGGAAATATTCTATTTACCGATACTTTTAGTGCAGCCCTCGTATTTATTACTGTAGTGTCTGTTTTTTATTTATTTAGTAAGACTTACCAACTAGATTAATAATTTTACATGAATAGAATAATCATTAATGAGTGTTACTATTTACATTTCTAAATTAAAGGTATGCGCAACGTTACTAAACTAAAAAACTAATACTAAAAGCAGTTTAGAAAAATAAAAAATATTAATTTACTACTAATTACTTACTTACTAACCTATATTTAAGCGTTTTAATGACAAGGACACCTGTTTTTTATAAAATTTTTATAAATATCAATATTATGATCTATTTTTAATATAGCTTACACATATGGGTTGTTATAAGGTTGTTTATGACTTTGTAAACAAAAATCAATGTATTTGTTATAGTCATCATCAGCCGGAGGACGTCCACTGCTGGACAAAGGCCTCCCCCAAATATTTCCAAGACGATCGGTCCTGCGCTGCCCTCATCCAACGTATTCCGGCGATCTTGACCTGTTCGTCGGTCCATCTTGTGGAGGGCCTACCAACACTGCGTCTTCCGGTACGTGGTCGCCATTCGAGGACTTTATTGCCCTAACGGCCATCTGTCCGTCGAACTATGTGGCCTGCCCACTGCCACTTCTGTTTCGCAATCGTTTGGACTATGTCGGTTACTTTGGTTCTCCTACGGATCTCCTCATTTCTGATTAGATCTCGCAGGGAAACTCCGAGCATAGCCCTCTCCATTGCCTTCAGAGCGACCACGAGCTTTCTCATAAGGCCCATAGTCTGCGTACCGTAAGTCATCACTGGCAACACACTGGTTGAAAACCTTCGTCTTCAGACACTGCGGTATTTGGGACGAGAAGATTTTACGGTGCTTCCCGAACGCTGCCAGTCCGAGTTAAATTCGACGAGTGACCTCTTTCTCGAAATTGGACCTGCCTAACTAGATTGTTTGTCCGAGGTAGACGTACTCGTGGATAATTTCGAGAGTACAGTTCCCAATTGTTATGGGAGTAGGACATTTGATGATCTTCGTCTTGTCCATGTTCATTTTGAGAACTACTCCTTGGGAAGCTGTATTGAGGCCATCGAGCATGTGGCTTAAGTCTTCCATGGTCCTGCCATGATTACAATATCGTTTGCGAATCGAAAGTGAGTGATGTATTCGCCGTTGATGTTGATGCCCAGTCCATTCCAGTCCAGAAGCTTAAAGACATCTTCCAACGCAGCGGTGAACAGCTTGGGCGATATGACATCGCCTTGTCTGACTCCCCGCTGCAGTCGAATAGGTTTCGAGATCTGATGCTTGAGCCGGATTGACATGGTGGCGTTTCTCTCTGGAGAGACTGAAGCACCACCTAGGTCTCGATCGAATCAAAGGCTTTCTCATAGTCCGCGAACGGCAAGCATAGTGGCTGGTTATACTCCTCTGTCTTCTGTATAACCTGCCGCAGCGTATGTATGTGGTCTATGGTGCTAAAGCCTTATCGGAATCCGGCTTGTTCGGGAGGCTGGAGTCTGCGCGCGAGACGATTCGTGATAACCCTAGAAAACAGCTTATATACATGGCTCAGAAGTGATATGGGCATATTGTTCTTCAAAACCATTTTATCGCCCTATTTGAAGAAGAGCACCACTATACTTCTGTGCCATGCTTGCGGCGTTTTGCCCTCGAGGATGATGGAATTGAATTATTTCTGGAGGGTCCTAAGTACAGGGGTACCACCAGCTTTTCAGAAGCTCAGCTGTAATTCCATCATCACCCGGCGCCTTGTTGATTTTAAGCTGTTTTAGGGCCATACTAATCTCGGGTAACAGGTTGACATCTGGGATATCTTCAGTGTAGTGTCGGGTTAATTTGGCTCTCGGGTTTTCAGCCTTGTTGGTAACAGGTGCCCGTGCGTTCGTGTATAACTGTCCGTAGAACTACTAGACTTCCCTCAAAAGTTCGGGTTTAGACGAAACGACCCTGCCGTCACCGGTCTTCAGTTAGTCAGTTGGCTCTGCCCGATAGACAAATCTCGTGCGATACTTTTGAGCCTTTGTTACGCTCATGGCCGCCTTCACACAATCTGTATTGTGTCGGCTTATATCGCTAGTCAATGTCTTAGAGATCTGTCTATTTAGCTGCCTATATTGCAAAGCATCGTCCGGGGACCGAAGGGTCGTTTGTCGTCTTACATCCATCAATTTGAGGATATAGTATGAGATTTTACTGTTTTTTTGAACGGCTGGCCTTGGAGAACTTACACCCAGCCGTTAGAACAGCTGCCACGAACCTGATATTATACTCGTCCATGTCTACGCATTCACCGAGACATGAGAAGCGGTTTTGCAATTCGAGTTGAAAGTTTTTGGGGTTTTGGATCTGGATGGGTGCGGATCGGAGCGTAGACTTCACCAGTCGAGACCGCTCCAGTTTTGGCCACTTTTTGATCACTCCCAGATTTCACTGAGCTGATCACGGAGACATCATTGAATATATGTCTTTTGGTCGACATAATGAAGTCGATCTCATTTTTGGTGGCACCATCGGAGCTGATCCAAGTCCATTTGCGTTGTTCTGGCTCAAGAAGGAGTTTATCATATAGAGATCTTCCTTCTCGATGAAGTCAGCCAGCATCTGGCCTCGGGAGTTCCGATTTCCATAACCAAATTTTCCCACTCTCAATTCATCGCCGCTACGTTTGCCCAGTTTTGCATTGAAGTCTCCCATGACAACGTTGAAGTGGGTCTTCGGAGTGTGAATGGCTGTTGAGATGTCCTCATACATGGCCTTCACCTCGTCGACTGAGTGTGTCGAAATCGGAGCGTAAACCTGAATGACCTTCAACAAGTTATCAATTAAAACAGAGATAAGGCGCGAAGCTGTCAGGTTTTTTTTCACCAAAGCGGAGACGAGAGGAGAAGCGAAGGTGTCAGGTTATTTCCATGAAAGCGAAGAGGAGAGGATACGCGAAGCTGTTAGGTTATTTCCACCAAAGCGGAGAGCAGAGGAGATGTAGGGAGACGCGAAGCTGTCAGATTATTTCCATGAAAGTGGAGAGGAGAAGAGACGCCAAACTGTTAGGTTATTTCCACCAAAGCGGAGAGGAGATGTGAGCTGTGCAAGCTTGAAATCAGTCAAGTTATGTCTACGAAACGATAGCGAAGACGTCTTCACGCACACCCGATGCGGCTCTAAGTTCTATACAAAAATGATACATTTCCTCTCCTTTTCCACTTGATCGATTCCACCGAAACTAAGCAGAGACGAGACGTGGAAATAACGAAATATGATTGGTTATCAAAATACATCTCCTCTCCTCTCCGCTTTGGTGAATACCTACTTTAGTGAATTATACGAATATTGGTGTAGTAGCAGGCCTTAGTTTTGTAATCAAATGCGGTGATAGAGTAAATACAAGTGATGGTTTAGAGATGCGTTGTTCAGGCTGTGAAGGTCTGTCTGGTGAAGAACCACGTTCTGAAAGACGTAAAATATTTTTACGGATCTTTTTCGATTCGCTTATATTATTAGTTTGATTGTTAAATTGTGAATTGTCGCACTTGTATTTAAGACTTAGCTGTCATGCACACTAAAGTAATAAAGCTGGCCTGTTGCCATGTGTTGCCAAACAGCAAGAGGCTCTGAGTCTAGAAGTATAAATTATCTAAGGTAAATAACTGAGTAATGAAAATTACCAAACTGTGTTTTGGAAACAACCCGCTTTTCGAAACGGACATTCCACCCGCGTACGCTTTTCTAAGTGGTTGGCAACGCGCCTGTCGCTCTGGTGTTGCAGGAGAATGTAGGCGGCGGTGATCACTTTTCATCTGGTGACTCGTACGCTCGTCCACGAAAACTTGAGTCTTCTGGAGGTTAAATTGGACAAAGTTCAATTTACCCCATTCCACGACCTTCTCAAGGGAGAACTTGCTAGAAGTCACAAGTTTCTTCCGGGAACTAGTCGACGATTTCCCGAGAGAGACCTTTATGGCCTGTGTATACGGCATCACCAGTGCTGTCGTCTGTATATCAATGTACGTTGGAGGTGTCCAACATATCATTGATAGGCAGAAGAAACAGTGTAGGAGACAGCACATAACCTTGGGGTACTCCAACGTTCACGGCCTTCGGGTTTGAGCAATAACCATCGACAACAACCTGTATGCTGCGCTCAGTGAGGAAGCTGGAGGTACACTTGCATAAACTCTCGGGAAGCCAAGTTGATGGAAGTTTTGAGAGAAGCGCCTTGTGCCATATACTATCAAAGGCTTTCGCCATATCCAGACTAACTGCCAGGCCTTTCCCCTTGCTTTCGATAGCCGTTGCCCATATATGTGTTAGGTATACGAGAAGATCGCTGGCGAAAGCCGTACTGTCGGTCGTTGATCAACTGGTGACCTTCTATTTAGATCAGGAGCTAGCGGTTCATTACGCTCTCCATGATTTTGGAGAGTATTGAGGTAATAGCTACAGGCTTGTAGTTTGACGAATCCAAACTATCTCCTTTTTTGGATCGGATGGACAAGGGCTGATCTCCATGAGTCATAGACTACGCCTTTTGAATATGAGTGCCGGAATAAACGCGTTAGCACCGGTGTCAACTCAGGGACACACTTTCTAAACACGATTGGAGAAATGCCATCCGGCTCACTCGACTTCCTTACGTCCAACGAATACAGAGCTCAACGAACAGTTTTCTCGTAGGAACTGTACTTCAATGTTTGTTCTTATTATTATTTATTTAAATATTGTGTTCATTGCAAATAAATATATTTCTATTTCAATTCAGACGAAGACTATTTCGTAAACTAGTAGTTTGATTGTTTAAGGCAATCAGAACTATCTATAAATATTGAGCAAGCTTGGATGGCAAGTGACGAAGTAACGGTCTTACTACCTGAAAAGCAAAGTAACAGCTAGAATCCGGCCACCTTCAGACCTATTGCGTATTATCTCATTTAAAAATCATTGAGAGCATTAATGATCTCCACCACTTAATGTATTTAGAGTCTTAAAGAATCGCCGATGATCGAATATATTGATGATGTAGCGAAGGACTTTGAGGGAAAGCTTTCATCCTTCCTCATGAGGTATCATGCGAGTGGCCTATCTTCCTCGCTAGAAGTAGGATTCAAGTTGTTACCGATGGTTCTATGATGTGATTCCAACATCTATTGTTGATTAAAGGACGCTATTGGGGAAGTCGTAGAAATTGACCCGTATGCAATCCTCTCTCAGGAAATCGTCCAATGTGTCAGATGACACTTATTTATTCTATCAAACCCTTCCTAAGTCTGTCGCTATATGCCTAATTTGCTTCTTCAAGCATCTTTAGTACTACGTAACTGATAGTTTATCAGTTAGTTGAGGGTTACGTGTGTCAAATTGCTTGCAGCAACAGAAGAAAATCGAGAAAATTGCCAGGAATTAATAGGTTATTTAAATGAATCTATCTACTTAAAGGGTCATCATTATCTGCAAAACTTTTTTTAGCTAAATAGTTTAGTATTTCAAAACATTTAACAACCAAAGTAGTTGATCGTTCAGGTAGATGCTTTTTGGGCACGGGCTTTCCTGCATATTATACCAGCTGCAGACCGTACCAGTCGTCATGCCAGTATTAATGAAGTAATCCGCAGGGCATTCGCTGCTCTTAATACACCAGCTGTTTGCAAATGGTATTACCCGCCGCGATATCAAGCGTCCTGATGGAATGACTTTGATGGCTTGGGTACCGGGGAGGGCGCTGGTGTGGAACGCGACTTGGGTCTCATGTCCAAGTTACGTCAGTTTATACTGGGGCTACTGCTTCGACTGCCGAAGAGAGCAAACGTCGCAAATATGTTATCTTTTTATTGAGTTTTTGCGCCCGTTCTTGTCAGGTCTGAGGCATATCTTTTCGAATGGGTGGTAGTTTTTGACATTCAATATGTGATATTAAATCCCATTTTGAATACAATTATTTGAATTTGAATATCTCCAAAACTTTTTTTTCCAAAAAGTTTAACCGCGTATTTCAACATACCAACGAAACAGTTTTGATCCTAAATACGTTGATTGATCAGTTATCATTATTCTAATTTACTTGTGATTGCCTCCAATAGTTGTGGGTTAGTCTACAGTATAAGTGAGATGTCAAAGTCGCAAAGTCGTGAAGTCACAGTCAAATTAAAATAACAATTGAAAACAAAATATTATTTATTAACAACATTCGGACATCGCACTTATCAAGTTATTTGTCTAACAATCATTTTTGTCATACAAAAATGAAAGTTCTCGAGTGTTCATTAACGCAATATTCGACACGTAAATTTGCGTAATAGCATCGCAAGAGTTTCATGCACTTTTTGCATTGCAATCTGTTCGTTCTATTTCTGGCTATTGTCATCAAAATTATTAACAAAAACAAGACTATCTCATAATGATAATTTCCAATGAATACCCATATGGTTATTTAATTATTCGTGTGAATGTTGCGAATGTGAAAAAGTTTTTAAATACTACTACAGTATAAAAATCGTATAAAAATATAAATTATTATTAAGTTCAACAATCTATTAATTAATTTATTTACAACTACCTATGTCTTTTTTTGATACTGAAATAGGACAGAAAAGAAATAAATATTGTGTCCTTCACTTAACTATTCTATTTTAGTATCAAATAACAATTGTTCTAGAACGTCGTTTGATCGTGCTCAGAAAACAAAATCATTCAGAATAAATTATGAATTATTATTATTGTAAATTAAATGTTATATTGAAGACGAAAATGTATTGAATTAAGCGTTACATTGCGGAAATCGAAATTCGTCTTCGATCGATTCGAGGCGTGTTTCGCCACTACACGAGGCATCTTCAGTAGATGATGACTCGCCAAATGATGAAATGCCTTGTGTAAAGGTGAAACAAGTGTCGAATTGATCGAAGACGAATCTTATCGGAATTTACACTCAAGAAGGCTCACAACAATTTGGTTTAAGAGGAAAATTGTGTTTTTTATTTACTCTCCTTTTATCGATTTATCGCACCCGAAATCCCCTGCATACTAAATTTTATGAAAATCGTTGGAGCCGTTTCCGAGAGCCAGATTGTATATTTGTATACAAGATTTGTTCGTTTAAAGATATGATGTTTATATTTTGTTTTAGTAACTGTAGTAATGATCAAACGACGTGTGTTCAAAGCCGCTACTAGTGCCGGTCAGTTCGGTAGTACTCCCTCGTGTCCGCCTGCCGCTCCTGAACCTCCGTACCTTCGTGCGAGGAGTCGTGACGCTGACCGAGACCAGCCGCCGCCGCCTTCGCTGCCGCTTCCGCCGCGTTAGCTTGGGCTTGTTGGGCCGCGGCCTGTGAATAACAGCAAATTAAAAGCTTGATTATTTCAGATAAAATCCAGGAAATAGGGTATCAATATTGTTTTTGTACTAGATCAAATGATGGCGCTAGGCTCTACTTGGGTCGCGCTTACATTGGTTAATACCTAATTGTTGATTAATTTATACAGTTATTTTTAAAGTGGATAGTAATATAGTACTGGTGAGTGTTTTTATTGTGCTTGATCCCGAACAAACGATTTGCCACTTTAGTTTCGCAATCATTCGGACTCTGTCAGTAGCTTTGGTTAATTAAATAATGTATACAGCCGCTTAAATGGAGCGACTTAATCCAATGACTGCAATCAAAATAATAAATTTTGAGCTGGTGCGGCAGAGGTCCAAATAAATTCAATTTAGACTTGACACTACTAGGTACAAGTATATACATTATTATTTTAAGAATACCTTCTGAATAATTTATTTTTATATTTCATTGCGATGGGGGTCGAAAAGGCCTTTCACGATGTGTACCTAATATTAATCTTTGATGGGAATGAAAAGGTCAGTATAAAACTATCGGTATAACTGCAGAAGATGCACAACCCTGAATAGGAATCTGCAATGCATGACTGATTATATTTTTCAAAAGCGAACTACTTTCGCCTGAAACTCTGGTGGTGGTGGTTTTTATGTTAATTTATCCAGGCAGGTTGCAAGCGGAAATCAATTACTGTTTGAAGTTTTCCAGAGCCAATACGACTCATGAACCTTCAAGCATAGAGCATACTCCCAACTTAAAGGCATCGCATCTCTTGATTCCTGGTATTGAATTTCATGGGTGTTTTTCGCACCACTTTTCATCACTTGAGTCAATTTGCCCTCTCTTGTATAAAGAAAGCTGCAGATTATCCTAAAATGGGAAACCCCAACAAAGTCTCATCCAGTATGTGGGAATAAACAATTAGCAAGTCTCAATTGGGAGTCTGTAAATCGAGTGCATCTATAGAGTAGTACATACTCTTCCACGTGTATCTTTGATTATGTAAGAGGAGGACAAACGGGCATACGGGTCATCTGATGGTAAGTGATCCTGCAGCCTCTACCCTCTTATATCACCAGAAAAGCCCCAAGAACAATACCTTTTAAAGCCGACCTTTTAAAGCGCGTCGAATGGTTCATATGAATTCAAAAACCGAAAACACGTTGGTACGTGACGGACGAGGATCGGATTGGGGGCTCCGCTGTGACAGACAACCATGAATTGAAAATGATTCTAACCTGAGCTTTCCTGGCAGCAGCCTGCGTGGCCTCGAAGTCGATCCTAACTCCCTTGAGCTGCTCCTGCAAGGTCTGGAGCCGCTGGCGAGCCGCCCCCACCATGGCCGTCTGTGCTCCCAGTTCCCCGGCCGCCTGGGACGCTGCTTCGTTCGCATTCTCCGATGTCGCCTGCGCTGCGTTCAGAGCTGCTTGGATGACGTTCACCTGCAATTTTGTGTTTGCTTAAACGTTGTGCGCTGGTAATAACCAAATTTTTTATTTTATCCAGTTTTGTTTCTATTTTTAAATCCTAGATCATTTATACGTCTGTGTATATTGTGACAGCTGTGAAAACGTGGAAAAAAATAGAGTTCAACTGTTAACCTCTATTTTGAGCAATGCACGTACACTAACACAAATGAAACACAGATCGCGAATCACAGTAAGACGTAGCTTGTCACGCATACTAAAGTAATATACCTGGCCTGTTTTCATCGGTTGCCTAGACGCATAAATTATCTAAGGTTTTAGATCTTATAAATTATATTTGTTTCCCTCATTCATTTGTTAGAGGTTTAAAATTTTAGATCTTAAGTATTATGTGGGTCCTTAAGTGGGAATCGAACCCTTGATCTTTTGCTATTAAAGCATCACAAATAATTTCATGAAAGACTCCGTTGTAACTTTATATATAAAATAAATAAGATAGCAGGCAAATCAACATAAAAAAATATTTCTACAGAATATTTCTGGGGGATGAAAATATACTCCTGCAAAGGTTACGCAACGAGTTATATAAATTAATTCTAATAAAGTAACTTTTACGCAAATAGCTTATGTAATAAATACAGTTACACACGTTTTAATCCTTTAAAAAGTAATTAATTTAAATATTAGTTAATTAATTCAGTACCTATGCTTAAGTATTTTTTTTTCATCTCGTCATACTGAAATAAGAACAATATGTTAAAATAATATAAATATACTTAAAATAATTTACTAAATCTATTTAAAATCAATTCATAAGCGTTAGTCTATTTGAGTTTACATGTTTATGTACGAATTATATGTGAATATTATTAAATCTTATATCTTTAAACGAGCAACACTTGTATATTATCTTTAATATGAATCTTGGAAACGGCTCCAACGATTTTCATAAAATTAGTTAAAATAGTTTCGGGGGAGAGAAATCCATCTAGCTAGGTTTCAATTTAAAAAAAAAGTAGTTTTGTCCGTGTTTAAATGAGAAACAGCTACAATAGCATTAGAATACAATGGTAAATTTCGCCACTATATACAGGACTATAATACCTCAGATGGGACACACGTCACAAGACCCGGTTTGAATCCAGATGTCCTATTAGCATATTTTGTTAAAGTTTTGAACATTCTTAAAAATCCGTGCAAGGCTCGGGCGGACAGGTACTATATATTAAAAGGGAAAGTACTGCTATGTGTTATTCTAGATTTATGAAGTTATTTATAATATTATGGTACCTAGTAATATTTTGGTAAGGTTGTGGGAGTTTTTTAAATTTGCTTTTTTACAATACTCTCTAATATTTTATTGATAAGTAGAGTCGCATTTGATCATTACTGCGTAGAGATCGTGTCTGAAAGCAAACCATCTCGGAAATCTTATAGAGAATATTGTAAAATCGACACGAACAGTAAATGGAGCACAACGGTTGCCAACCGCAGTTGTAGCATTCAAACAATAATTCAGATATGATAAAGATATGGCAAAAATGAATTTCATTGACATGGGTCAGGTCTAGGTCAAACCTTTTAAAAAAATTTAACAACGAATATTCGGATTGATGACTATTTTACATCGACAAACAAATGAACGTGTGTTTGGTAAAGTTAATTTTGCTATGAATATTGTACAACAGCCAATAAGACTTACAGAAAATATAATATTTACAAACATAAATAAACTGCCCATATGTAAAGTTACCTAATTGACATAATTTCAGCATTAGCAATTTAATTTATTAAAAAAATACAAATATGTGTCGACAAGCGACATCGTCTGAGAAAAGTTTAATTTTTTTTTATTGATGCTGCAGAATTAGCAATAGCAAAAGTAAAATGAAGTAAGAAAAACATTTTTGTTAAAAGCAAACGAAGCTTATAGATACTATAATATAATTGAGAAAACATACAAATTATCAATTGTATTCAGAGATCTTGTAATATTTTGCACAGTTCAAGTGACAACAGTTTTCGATCTTTTTTACGTTATTGCTTGCGACAAATTACGCAAACTGTACGTAACTTTATTTCGTAGTGATCACAAATTGCTTTCGTTAATGTTTTTTCCACAAAACAACACTGAATTTAGTCCATTGTCATTTCTGTTGGGATTTCTTCATTTCTTATTTGTCGGTCAATTAATAAATGAAATTCGAGAGGCCATTGGGATGTTTTCAATTGAAGTGATATTTTGTTTTCAAGTATTTTTATCTTAGATTGGTTATTATTTAAACAATTTACGATATGACCTACTTTTATACATACTAGGAACCGACAGGGCAATATACTAGCAAAGGACTTTCGATGTTAACATTGTTAAATAAAAATGATTTCTTTTTATGAAATCGAATTTCACAGATCTTTTGTTTGCCATTAGCATAGATTGATTTTCCTTCCTACGTGTTTGGTATATATTAATATTATTATTTTTTTAACCAAATATTTTTTATCTTTAGCAGGGTTGACATTAAGTTTCTTCAAGTTTCTTTTTTCGCTAGAATAAACAATGCTTATCCTGTCACGCTTTGGAAGCGAGTGACAGGACAGATCTCGAGAATAATTTTTCCATTACAGCCCTTTAAATTGATTTAATTAATGATTAGTATTAAGCCTTCGTTGTCATTGATCTCAAAAGGATTATTTTATGGAAGAGGAGGACAAACGACCTTGAGGGTCACCTGATGGTAAGTGATCACTGCCGCCCACATTCTGTTGCAATACAAGAGGAATCACAGGAGCGTTGTCAGCCTTTTAGAAAAGAACAGGCCAAGTGCGAGTTGAACTCGCGCTCCGTACAATGTCAAATGATTTATTCAATTATGGTGTGTTCTACAATTGGTACTCTTACTAAATGTGAAATCTGAATTTCTTTGTGAAGAACTAATTAGTAGAATATTTATAGTTTTTCCTGTAATATACAAGCAATGAACTATATTTACTTTTTTTTTTCAAAATTTTAGGCTCAGTAGTTTTGGAGATCAGAGGGGAGGTAAATTTTCATCTTCTTTCATGAATAAAATCAAAACTATTTATTTTACAATAATAACAAAATCCCCATAACGAGCCCTTTCATTTGACATATGACACAATAAGCTTTGCAATTTTTTTTTAATTTCCCAATAATTTGTCCCCCGAAAATGACCCTTATTTGAAAAAAAAAAATATTTTGCTCATCTGTGTTTCGGACATAGGATTATACCATCCTACCAAATTTCACCAGATTTGGTCTAGTAGATTAGGAGAAAATTCGCTTTGACATTGGGCTTGAGTACATTACTAGCATCAATAAATTAATAACAAGATCATGTTTGATTTGAGATAATACTTGATATATTGCGCTGCGCTGGAAATTTCATTCTTCACTGACACCTCCTTACAAACCAGAACTAATCATACTAATTTTTTCGCTAGAATTTTGTGCCAGATTACAGTTACAGTTTATACTTCTGTTACTATGGTGTTGCAGAGAGTGTAAGCATTTGGTTTGATATATTTTTTATGACAATAAGGGACGAGACAAGCAGAACGTTCAACTAATGGTGCCCATTGCAATGCAGTGCCGCTCAAGATTCTTGAAAAAACGATACGACATGGGTACCTTTAAAAAAAGCACGTACACCTTTGCTTAAAGGCCGGCAACCCTCCTGTTATTCCTCTGATGTTGCAAAAGAATGTAGGCGGCGGTGATCACTTAACACCAGGAGACCCGTATGCTCGTTTATACTCCTATTCCATAAAAAAAACAAAACTCTGAGTGGCACTACAATTGCGCTCGTCACCTTGAGACATAAGATATTGACTCCATTTCCTCAGTAATTTCAGTAGCGCCCTTCAGACCGAAACACAATAATGTTTGACTGCTTCACGGCAGAAATAGGCGCCGTTGTGGTACCCATAATCTAGCCCTCCCGAGACTCCCACTGGTATAAATTACATAAATATTCAACATACTTGGTGCATGGCCTGTTGGGCAGCTTGGGCCGCGGCTTGTGCTGATCTCTTGGCCTGTTGCAGCTGCATCTCTTCTCCTTGGAGCGCCACCTTAGCGTCTCTCACTTGCTGCTCCAAGCCAGACAGTATCACTTGCTTCCCCGCTAGCGCTGCTTGCGCTGTAGCACTGGACTGGGCCGCTGATTGGGCAAGAGTGTTCTTCGCCACATAGGCAGCCTGGTACGCTGCAGCTTGCTGGTTTCCAAGCGCTGTTTTCGCTTGATTGGCTGAACCTACAGCGATAGTTCTCAGACCACTTCCTCTACTGAAGCCCTTCTTACTAGCGTCGCCAGTGGCTGCGGCCTTGACGTCTTGGATGTAAGCGTCATAGTGACTTGACTCAGCTGGCGCCTGAGCTGCTTGAGCTGAGTTGTCATACTCATAATCATATTCCGGTCGGTTCGCTGGGGCGGCTGTTGTGAAGTATACGGCACCTGGAAGACAAATTATTAAAATCAATTGTTTAAATAGGAAAAAAAACTGTTAAATACCGGACAAGACGAGCAGGACGTTCAGCTGATGGTAAATGATACGCCCTGCCTATTACAATGCAGTGCCGCTCAGGGTTTTTGAAAAGCCCAAAAAATTCTGAGCGGCCACCTTGAGACATACGATGTTAAGTCTCATTTGCCCAGTAATCAGTAGCTACGGCGCCCTTCAGACTTTCGTAAATCTGCAAATAAAATTGCCTCATACAAACTTCTACTTCATTGAGAACATTTTATTTCATTCTTATATCATTTATACGTCTCTAGATAGTCTATGACTGCCCCACAAATTGCGAGCGTAAGACGTAGCTTGTCACGTATACTAAAGTAATAAACCGCGCCTGTTTTCATTGGTTATCTACCAGCAAGAGGCTCTATTTAGACGTATAAATTAACTAAGATTAATTGATTTTAATTTATACGCCTAAAATATATAAACATATTTTTTTTAATTCAATTTGAACAAATTTGACATATATTAAGTAGAGGCTTTGTAAATGTTTTTAATATTGAAATCATAAATTTCGAAAATATTTGTTGCTGACTGTTAAAAAATAAATACATTATTAAGGAAATTAACATTAATAAGAGGTTTTAATGAAAAGTTTTATTAATGTTAGAAAGAAACTCTATCAAAATACTGGATGGTAAAGTTCCGCTAGATATTGTTTACTACAGAAGGCTATGGTGAACACTGATTAATTCTTATATCAGGTCATATTTCCTATCACCTCAATCTATGTCTAGTAAATATTGTCTTCTAAAACATTAGAGTTCTAGAATCGGATTCTTATGATAAGTAATATTAGGTATGATTTAAATAAAATTTCAATTATAATGCAATTTGTTCCGCTGTTTTTAGCGTCAATTCCTGTTAGGTTTGAGGCATCTTTCATCGAATCGATGAATAGGATTTAATACCCCTTGATAATAAAACCATCACTGCCGTGATTTTTTTCATGATTTAAAAACATTGTACATAAACATTTAACATATTTAAAGAATTTATTTCATGAAACAGGAGAGCAAACGAGCTGTGATGTTTGATTTTGTTGTTTAAGTTTTAACAAAACAATGGAAAATTTTCTTCTATTACATCTGATCTTCACATAACACTAGTCATAATATTATTGAAGCGTTTGTTTAATATTTCGGAAGTACTTATTCATAATCACGCGAAGTAATTTAATGTATTAATTTACACATAGTTAAATAATATTAGTTATGTAGTTGTAGGCAGTGATATGATTCATTACACCTGTGAATAAGTATAGCTACCGGGCTTATGTAATTAGTGTGAATGCTTATCTAACTAAATTATTTGTATTACTCATAGGGGAAATGTAGTATATTGGCACTAATTGTTGCGGTTGAAAAAGAGCCGTTTGCCCATTTTAAAATTTGAGTGCAAAAAGTTTACTTGTCGCACGCAAATTTAGATAAAATTGCTAAAATAAATAAAATAATTACAAAATTAATTTATTTATGTTGCCGTTGTTGTTCTTGTTTTTTTGTTCTGATCAAATAAATTAAACTCTTTTTATTATAATAATAATAATATATAATTATTTTAATTATTTGAAACTTTTTTAAATGCTTAATCTTTCAGCTATTATTTTTGGTCTGGGCATGATTCACCCTTATAAAAAATTTAAAAATTTCTTTTTTGTTAATTAATAGCAATTAATTTTTATTTATTGTTCGAAATACATTTTTTTTTTACTTTTTATATATTTGTCGGGACTCAAGTGAATGGTCGCACTCGCTTCGCTCGTGCGTTCTACTTCGCTTATGTGGACAATCGATAACTTGTCGCACGAGTTCCACAATATACTATTATATACGTGAACATTTTGATTTTTTTTAAAGTGATACCCCTCACTTCTGGGATTAATTACATAAATTAAATTTGAAAACAAAATTTATGAACGATACGGGACTCGAATACGCGACATCCCGCGTTCCGCTCTTTCCCTGAGCCAACCGTTCGAGTGACGTCACGTTCCTAGATCTGGATATGTCTTGTTCAAATCTCAGGTTGTGGCTTCAATTGAATTGAACAAGACATAATATCAAGATTTATGAAGTGACGTCACTCGAACGGTTGGGTCAGTGGAAGAGCGATCGCACGAAAGAGGTCGCGGTTTCGAGTCCAGTATCAATCTTAAATTTTGTTTTCAAAGTTTATTTGTATATACGTGAATTCCATATCCATATTGAATGAACTTTGTAAGTATTTTCCTTTCGAGCACTTTAAAGAAAAACGGGGTGCTTCAAAAAATTTTCTTTAAAAAGTGAATTAATCAAGACGAGGTTAAAATATGAAAAACTTGTGTATATTAAACGAGACTTAGTATACGTGCTTCTCACCATACGACTTAAGTGAAAACTACACAGAGTTGAGGCTAAAACAGTGGCTTGCAAAACCAACTCTCATTTTAATCTTCTGATGGAAGGTGAAACGTGTACTGGTGACCTGCTTCTAAGAAAGAGTCCACGGTACGGTGAAGGCAGTGTACATACACGCTGGCATATCTTCAGAAGGTCGTACAGATTTTGTGGCCATAGAAAATGTTACAAATGTACTTTTTACTGCAGTTTCAAAGAAACCTGATATAATTTGGTATAAAATGTTAGATATTTTAACTCTCTATCTTCTACAGTTTAGAAAAAAAATCGTACTTAGTTTTGCAGTTCAGTGTAATATCATTTAACAAAAAATACAACTATTTCTTTGAAGATGAAGTTTTCTATTTAAAAGAGCGTTTTCTTCTTTAGACGATTTGTTTATGGAACAGAAGGAAAGTCGAGCGTTCGGGTTACATGATAGACCTAACAGATCACCGCTGGCCACAATCTCTAGCAATTCCATCGAAATTACAAAAGCGTAGATGGGCGGTGGAGTTACTCACTTCTTTAACGATAACCGTATCGTGTCTAAGAAAAACATCTCAATACAAAGCTCATCCCATAGTTTTAACTATTAATAAAGAAAATAAAGAAATACAGCATCGAAAATGGGCAGACGATATTCAAAAGGTGGCAGGTGCGACTTGGATGAGAAAAGCATAAAGGACTGAGCACGTAGTAGCGACATTTCAATTAAATTAAAAAAAAAGAACTTTCTGCAATGTCGTAGTACATTATTTTATTCTATCATCAATACATTTCGCAGCGCACGCGATGAAAAGAATATTTTCCGTTATTTTTTTACACTAGGGGATGTAGCTTCCCAACAGTGAAAAGAATTGCTCAAATCGGTTCAGTAGATTCGGTTTCATGCAAAAAAAAACAATCAAATCTTTCTTTATAATATTAGTATAGATGATTAAATATATAGGAAGCATTTTTGGAATTACTATTATTTTTGAAATATATCTTATAATTATTAATAAGTCAGTCATTCTTTGAAAAACTTAAAACGAAAAAAAGGCACTTACATAAACAGAGGAGCACCACTTTGTACGACATGTTGTAAGACGAACTGAAATCACAAGAAAATATGATTAAAAAAATCTTTTTTAATTTAATTTCACAATTTCAACACTTAATAAATTTTCTACCTTCCGGGACGTTCACGAGTGCTTAATTGAACGCTTGTGGGGGTTGTGAGTGCCCCTTGCACTAGTGATAGACCAATGTGGAAGGCTTCACTTTGAAATTGTATTTATAGTAAACGGTTGATTAACTCTCTTGAACGAAAAGCGTACGGAATTGTATAGAGCTGTTAGTGAGTGGGGAGTAGATCACGACTAACTATTGATGCTTCTGTGATTCACAATTGTATTATTATTTATATTATAATAATGCGGTCATAGTAAATTTGAATTTAAAAGAATGAAAAATATCAGTTTCAGTTTATTTCAATTGATTTGTCTATTCTTATAATCTTAACATAAGTCTTTTGTGGGGCGTTGTATATGCCTTTACAACAAGATCCCAGATAATGTTCAAATCAAATTTATATACTACGAAATTCAAAAGAATTGTTAAGGTTACTATAACATAAGTTACTTTCTTAATGATAACACAGATTGGGAATGGAGCGAATAAATAATAAGTTTTTATTGTACGATATTACTTTGTAACCATGTAACGTGAATGGGTGCTAGTTTTTGCTTTCAATAAGTAATTTTATATCCTATTTTGAATAAAAATATTTGAATTTGAATAAGCAACAAATTGCTTGAAATTCATTGTAACACTGTTGATTTCCAAGAAATAAATTTTATAATATATTATGTCTGATGTTGATAATGTAAATTAAAGTAACAACTTGATAAATCTGAACGGATGAAACTAAAGTGCAAATATATTTTTATACTTTAACTGGAAATATTGTAGCTGATGAGATGCTAAAATAAAAGTTTTAATACTTTAACTAGTTAGTGTACCAATTTTGTACCAAAGCGGTATTAGATAGATGTCAATGTTTTATCATCTCTATATATATCTGTTGTTGATCTATTAATTTATTGTAACTCCGTGCCTATTGTGTGAAACGGATACAAAGAGTATATTATATCACATAAAATAAACTTATTCCTATCCCATTATACTTATTACGTAAATAATATTGATTAATTTTAGAAATCGAATAATTAACTCGAATCGTGTAGAAATTTGCTAAATTTGTAACATGAAGTCAAATAATCAGTCTTGATTTTGAATTGCAATCTGTATGGCATGATTTGAATGTTAAAATTTGTACGTACACACATAAATATTGAAAAAAAAAACAAAGAGTTTGCTTCTTTAATGGATATGGAGAGCAAACGATCATATATACGGGGCACCTGTTGGTATCATCCCGATAAAGTAAATAATCCCATAAAGTCCCGGGCCCAAGGGTGTCTGTAAGAGGCGACTACGGGCATTTACCACCGGGAGGCTCGTTTGCACAGGATGCCGGCTAAATTATGGGTACCACAACGGCGCCTATTTCGGGTGAGGGTCGAACCGTGGGGGCTCCAGGGCTCAGAAACATCGGAGCTAGTTGCTACGTATTGCGTCACCGACGCCATCAATTGAACACTGTTGTAATATTGTAAAACATTGTTGTTGATATCGGTCAGACGCCGCATATGCGAGCGTATTCCTACATTAATTCGGGATGTCATTGAGGAGAGGAGAAGATGGCAAGTATGTGGGATGGTTGGCATATGCGAGTCAACCGCCCATATGCACATGCCACATCATGTAACTGAACATCCGTTATATAAATTAAAGCTTCATATTACGGAAACTTTAACGAAGAAAGCGAATTATAATTAAGTTCAGGAATATATAGACGAAAAAAATGTGGATTTTCAAGGTTATGTATCTAGTAAAAGGGATTCCAAATTATGGTCGCATAATATAATTGGTTACGTACACTTGATTTGTTGTAGATATTTTGATGGACGACCAAAATCATTTTTGCGCGATTTACAAAACAATAAATTTTATAAGCTTTATGGCACATATGATGAGCATGCAAATCAAGAGTAAGTTGGCTGTCCAAAATTATTCCGAGATCTTTAACAGATTGTACTCGATCTAATTTGCTGCTGCATAGTACATAGGTATAACCGCTTATATTTCTTTTCTATTAATTAATTTATTTTTGGGAAACAAACAGTATCTAAAACATTTACAAAAATACATATAAAATTTTACACACACCAATAACCACAAAGTACCTAATAGCTTCACATTTGTCCACACTAAGCAACAGCTTATTTTTGATGCAGTAAAGTGAAAATCTGTCAAGGTCCTCATGTAATTTAAGATGGGCAGTTAGACAGCTGATCGTACGATATTTTTAAGCACTTCTTTCGAAGACTCTACTATACGCTGCTATACTCTACTATACTCTCTCTTACTATACGCTGACGATCACCGCATAGTAAGAAATGAGAGTGTTAGAAAGAAGTGCTAACGTCATTAATGTATTGGATGAAAATAAGTGGACCAAGAATCATTCCTTGTGCTACGCCTTAAGTTATAGGGACTGATGTAGACTCATTACCATTAATTATAACTTTTTGTGTTCTATTTGGAAAATATGATTTAATCCATTTCCACAAATTTCCCATTAATGCTGTTTTAAGATGAAGATAGCTTAAAACAATATTTTGTGATCTGTGAAATTTTTGTGACTCTATCTTTATCTTTTCGGAAGTTTATACACACACTGTCTGTCCGTCTATTTGCATCCATGTTATCAAAGAGTGTGGTTGTATACAGTTATTACCTTCTGTAAAAAAATATATTTTTTTATTAATGTTGGTAAAAATTCGCATAATACCCATTTACAGTGTGTGTGGAATGATGCATCTACTGTACTCAATGACTCTTGTTTTTTGTTTTAATAAATTCTCAATTTACTAAATGGTTTTTTCACCTATTATGTAAGTAATGACGTTTGAGTATTTTTATTGCAACGTTTCACACAGATTTTAATATCAATATATAATAATATAGATGAAGTGAAAGTGTGGTAATAACTTTCTTCCCACTTCTTCTCATTAAAGCTCAAGCATTTTTGAAATAGTGTTAAATAATAAAGTTAAAAATTTCAATTAGGTCAAATTTTATTAGAATTATCCAAATTAGACTTGTTTATAAATCCGTTTTATTTTGATTTGTTTTGTCAGTCCTTTATTACGTGAGTGTATAAACGGTATCTATGAGAATTGGACAAGGGTCACCTCTACCAAATCTATCATCAACATATTTCAATCATTTTCCAATATACTTTATTACATTGCAAGAAAAATCCGGTCATGTATGGGCTATGAGTAAAGAACAAATCTTCTAAAAAATAGTTATTTACTTCTTCAAAAAATATTTTAACACTTAGGATTTTAAATTTATACTCTTTGCTGAAATTTTATCGTATATGTAATATTAATGATGAAAAAACTTGAGATTCATAACGAATTCTTTTTCCCGTCAATATTCCAACGATTATTATTATGGTTTCTTAATCAAAATGGTACAAGGTATCAATTATTGATGACAATTAAATAAATACGGTCATCATTTTGTTGCAGAGTAAGTATACTATTGAACTGTTTTGTTAAAACAATTAGTAAATTGTTTTAACGGAACCTAGGTGTCTTATTAGTTATTATTAGTTTCAACTTCAAAAATTCCTTACGTTTTTTTACTTAGTTTAGTCATAATTTTTTGGCAATTTACATTTCACAAGTTCAACTAGACAGCATATTAGTAAAATTAGTAAAGTATACGAAAGAAGCGCTGATTATAAATGTAAAGGATGAAAGGAATTGGACCAAGATTGGACCCTTGCATGACGCTAGAAGTTTTGGGGACCGATACACACTCAAAAGGATTAATTATAACTTTTTACGCCCCATTTCGAATATATGATGTGAACCATTTCCACAAATTCTCACGAATACCGTTGTCACCAACTTCTGTAATAATATTTTGTGATCCACTCTATCAAAAGCTTTTATGAAATCAGAATACATACTGTCTCTGTACTTACATCAATGTTAACAAAGAGTGTGGCTGTATACAGTTCTTACTTTCTCTTTTGAACAATGTATAAAAATATACTTAAACGATTATTATTTTAATGATTTCTTAATCAATACGGTAGAAGGTATCAATTGTTGCAATTAAAAAGAATCAAATTACGGTTTTCATTTTGTTGCGTAGTACACCAATTGTTTCAGCACAATGGTTCAACGAAACCGAGGTGTCTTAACTAGTCTCAACTTCAAACATTCGTTACGATCTTTTACTTTATTTAGTCATAGTTGTCTGGCCAAATACATTTCACAAGCTAAACAAGACAGCTTATTCGTAACATTTCTAAAACTCAAAAATACTCACAAGGGTTTGTAGGATTATTAATTCTGATAAGATCTTTACGTCAATGTGCTAAGTATTCAAGAACAATCGCCAATAACACGGGCTTAAGTATAAAACTGCCATTTTGGCGTAATGGCGTCGACCTTAGTGCGAAGCATTTTCTAGATAGGCGGTGACTGCGGTAAACTGTTTGCCTCTATTTTCAGCAACGCACGCACACTAAAACAATGTGACTAACGTACCACGAGTGTCGTGCACACTAAAGTTACTAACCTGGCCTGTTATCATGCGTTGCTTAACAGTCAGGGCCCTATCTAGACGTATCACGTGACATGTGAAATTATCTCAGCATTTTTCATATGAAAGCTATAACGACTCGTCAAGCACGACACGCCATAAATTAGGATATCATCTCCACCATCTGGATATGTGTCGTTCCTCCACAGTGCAGTTTTCAAGGACTTTATTCCACGTACAACCAAGCTGTGGTATGAGCTTCCTTGTACAGTGTTTCGAGGACAATACGATATGGGTACCGTTAATAAAAACCGTAGGTACATCTTACTAAAAGGCCGGCAGCTCTTTTGTGATACTTCTGATGTTGCAGGAATCTACTCATCTATATTTTATATTTGTAAAGTTTATTTCAGTTTATTTCTTTTTTTCAAAATATGTCGTGCTAAAGAAATTCCTGAAGATGTACCTACAGTAAGGAGTTTTGAATTCGAATTGAATGTTGGTGGCAGTCAGGCGATCATTCATAACTTAACATCAGTTCGTTCGTTTGTGCTCTCTTCCATAAATAAATTTAACATACAATATTACTTAACCAGAACACAGAATTTGTTTCTGTGTACTTAACATTATAGCCTTATTGCCTATATATATATTATTGCCTTCAGGACAAACGCCTCAACTATGCTTTTACAGCGAAGCTTACCCATAGAAAAGTGATCGTAAATATTTGGTTTCACTTCATAATTATTTACCAGTGGGAGGCTCGTTTGTTCAGGATTCCGGCTAGGTTATGGGTACTACAACGGCGCCTATTTCTGCCGTGAAGCAGTAATGTGTAAGGATTATTGTGTTTCGGTTGGAAGGGCGCCGTAGCTAGTAAAATTACTGGGCGAATGAGACTTAACGTCTTATGTCTCAAGGTGACGAGCGCAATTGTAGTGCCGCACAGTTTTTAGTTTTTTCAAGAGTCATGAGCGGCACTGCATTGTAATGGGAAGGACATGTCTTTAACCATCAGCTGAACGTCCTGCTCGTCTCGTCCCTTCGATCAATACTGATGAATCTCACTGCGAGACAGTCTCGTCAACCTATCTTCACCATTATTACTACATGCCGCTCTACAGGACCTGCAATTTTTACGAATATTCAAATTCAAATATTTTTATTCAACATCACTTATTGAACGTCAAAAACTACCACCCATTCAAAATAGATTGCCTCAGACCTGAGAAGACCGGGCGCAAGAAACTCGGCGGGCTTTTTTGTATAAAAATATGGATTACAATGTGATATCGTACAATAAACATTTATAATTAAGGAGCCTGAGGGTGCTCGCTTCATTCCCAGTCTGTGGTCTCATTAAGAAAATCGTTTATGCGAAAATAACCTTACCCACACAAACGTTTTTTAATAATTCTTTTAAATTACTTAACACATTTGTTTTGTATATTTTCTGGGATCGTATTGTAAAACCATATACATCGCCCAATAAAAGACTTACTAACTCAACTTAACCGAGTAGTAGGCATAACAAGTTTATGTTTGTTCCTCGAATACCTCGGATATCCTCCGTCCTCGGAAGATCAAGCCCCCAAAACTTGAGCAATTTTGTAAATGGTGTAAAATGCCATCTTCTCAAGGAGCAATGCCCTCACAGGATCCGTCGAGTCCACGTCCCCAAATGTCCTCCGCAGAGGCATAAATGACCTTCCCATAAGATAGCAGTATTTTAAAGATAACAAGTACTTCGATTAAATAAATAATAAAATCATGTTTCACGCTTCGATCTTAGATCATTTATACGTCTAGATAGACAGCGGCAGCTGTGAAAACGTCGAATAAAATTAAGGTTCACTGTTAACCTCTATTTTGAGCAATGAAGTAGCCTGTCACGTACACTAAATTAAAAAACCTGGCCTGTTTTCATCGGTTGTCTTGCAACAAGTCAATCTGACGTATAAATTATCTGTTCATTAATAAATGTTCAATGTCAAAGTTAAACTAAACACTATTGAATCGTCATTAAGTAGGTATAATATTTCATTTTGATAACTGATTCGACCAAATGTTTGGAAAAAGTAGAGCTCGTGAGAAGAACATACAAGAAACTAATCGGACGCTAGTTTAAATCAATTAGAGTACCTATGGTATATACATAACAAATTAGTTTGTAAGGTCTTACATTCAGATTCACGATGTTTATTCATGCAATACTGAAAAAACCCAAAAATTACCGAGTGATCTGAAATTTACTTAGAAACCAGCATACTTAAGTAAGTCTCAAACATTATGATTTTGCAGTCATTCGTGAAATGGTGTAAGAATTTCACTACAATAACTAGACATCGCGTAATCTTGTTAAATAACTATTTTATTAAAGTGCTTAAGAATGCTTATTCGATTTAGCGGACCCGGTATGAATTGATCGGCAAATGGTGGCGCGTGAGGATTTATAATGTTTTTAAAATAATTCAAAGTCAAAGTCAAATAAACATTATTCAATTAGGCTTAAGTTAAGTGCTTTTGAATCGTCACTATAAATATTTCTTTTAAATTACTGAATCTACCATATGTTCGGAAAAAGTAGAGCTTGTGTGAAGAACATACAAGGAACTCAACGGCCACTCTTTTCAATCGATAGAGTATTTTACAATGGATATACGAAACATATTAGTTTGTAAGGTGCTGCATTCAATTGTAATTGTGTTAGTTGAAAGCATTTTAAATATCAAATACTCCACAAAAAGCAGTAAAGTATAAACTGTATACATATAAACTATCGTATATTAGATGCATCAACCTTTAGAGCTTGAATTCATTGTTTGTGTAAGGATGCTGCGTGAACATGGTGGTCGTGATTACTCTCACAATTAGTAATTATATTAAGTATTTACAATAACAGGTCGACCTGGCACCCCAAGCAGCACCCGTTCACGAGATGACGAATGGACCAGCCATCGTACCCTTCGTACATATTTGAATGACGACAACAACCCGGGACGACGCCGTCGTAAGCAACTTCATTTTAGTGAGCATGACATTCAGTAAAAAGAGGTGTTCATAAAAATGACTAAAAAACCCCGGTTTATATTTTAGCAATACCTGTATTTACCTAAATAAATATATCAGTAATGTTTCTATTGAAATACTTGTAAAAAAAAGGTTAAAGAATAGTTTTTTTTTTTAAATATATAATGGCCATATTATCGTTGTAGGACTCTGTAGTGTACTTTTAGACTTTATGTTCCATTGTTCCGGTGCACTAATGTGCAACAATGGATAGGCATAAATAAAACATTATACCTAGATACAATCGTTATATTTGTCCTGAAAGATAACTCTGACGTCTATTGTCGTGAAATGCTACAAAGGCATTGCCTTCTCTATAATAAACTGTCATTAAAAATTATATATTTATACTGTGTAGAGCACTAAATCTAAACTTAAGGCAGCAATTTTTTTAATTATCTATTTTGTGGTAGTTTTTGACGTTCAATAAGTGATTTTGAATCCTATTTTGAAAAAAATATTTCATCAAATACATCATTCCGATACAACTTTGGAAAAAACTCAATAACGTTTAGTTTTCGTTGTGAATCGAATACGCGCCCATAATCAGAGACAACTTTGAGAGACAGAGGAGAGAAACAGAGGCTTTGCCTTTGACAATTGTTTTTCTTTTACAAGAATTTTGCTATTGTGCACGGGTTGAATATTGCTCAAATTGTTTATAGCGAGAATAGATAATCGTAAAGAAAGTCACGGCTGCGTGAAAGAAAGATCTCCTTTGCATAGGTTTTTTTTTAATCTGAACTATAGTCTCTAAAAGTACACCATATTTCACGACTTTATTGAAAATATTAATACTTATATACAGCCAGAATTATTGCACTTTTCTATAAACATAATGGTCCTGTGCTATTTAAGTTAATCGTGACCGCCGGTGTATTAATATAAATGTTGCCTATTATTTCTAACAAAGAAGACAAAATTGATCAATAGGTTTCTTTGAAAATCTGTAAACGGATGAAACGCGAATTTATAATTCGTGGTCATTGAAGCATGGCGTTATTGATGTATTGTTGATGGAATTTTGGGTTTTTCTACGTCTTTCGCGATCAGTCAGTTTCTTACTTTCTACTATTCTAATTCAAATATTTTTATTTAAAATACGTTATTATATCACTTATTGAAAGTAAAGAACTATATAACCCATTCGAAAAAGTATGCCTCAGACCTGAGAAGAACGGGCGCAAGAAACTCAGTGGGCTTCTTTGTTTAATAAAAATATGGTTACAATGTAAAACTCGTACAATTAAATTTATTTTTTCATAGCCCGAGGGCAATCGCTCCAATCTGTGATATCATTTAGAAACTCAATTATATTATAGTACCTAACCTTTAATACATCTTTTGTATTTCATAATAATTTTGTTTTGAACATTTTCTGGGATCTTGCTGTAAAAGCATAATCACCGCCACACAAAAGACTTGCTAGCTCGATTTAGCCGAGTAGTAGGCACTATAAGTTTATGTCTGGTGTTAACATTATGATTATGAAAGTTTCTAGAAAATTCATTTAATATGTGCCTATGTACATACATGATCAAGAATATTATATTGAGAAGCAACAGTTAAGATATTTACCTATTTCTTAAAAAGAATCCCTCAATGATTCTTTAGGGCCCAGGTTATAAATAGCGCGAATAACCCTCTTCTGCAGCACAAAGTTGTACTGTCCCATAACAATATAACCATAGGACATAATACTATGAAAATAACTACATTAAACAAGTCGCGCCGTATCTGTCAGTTAATTGTCTAATCTTTTTCACCGCGTATGCTGCAGAACTAACGGCCGTTCCCAATATTCAGTCTCTGGTTGTGGCCTACTTGAGATAAAAACCGTAGCTATCGTTGACTTTTCTGTCCCAATAACTTATCGACGGTAACTCACCTTATACGTATACGCTGTCTACCAGTGGGAGGACATATAGCTTACCAGCGATAGAAGTTTGTACGGAAATTGCATTTCACGCGTCCCACTTTAAGGCGATAGCAATGACTTATCGGGTATATTGGGACATCTTCAGATTATTGACAGCTAATTACTGGCAGAAGATGGTAGTAATTTTTCTACAGATAGAGATAAATTAGATAGTATATTGCGACCGGCCGTAAGTCTATAAGGCAATCCTTCAAAATGGGGGCCCCATTGTAACTTAGAATCCAGAGTAATGCCAACAAATATTGCAGATTCCACCGGTTTTATCACCTCTCCGCTTAACAAAACACTTGCATCTACATTATTGACATTCGGTTTTCTTGCTATTTGCACATTAGGTTATTAGCACTACACCAGTACACGATGTCAGATAGAATATCGTTTACCTCGTCATAGTTGGTTTCTTTTAACTTTGAATATCATTGTAGTGTCATCAGCAAACAATACTACCTTATGCTTTTTTTCTATAAGGTTGGCGAAAATGACATTACAACCCTTTCTGTGAGTCTTGGCCTCTTCTATGATTACTTGCACTTTTCAGGTCTTCTTTGACACAACCCTTTAACACTGTGCTTTAAGCACCCTAAGACTGCCTGGGAGTCATTTCTGTTGCGTAGCAAGTGAAAGGTGAAGAATAACGGTAGTTTTTACATTTTTTTAGAAATCCAAGCTTAGAACATTAATCAAGGTAACGCACAATATAAATTTAAATGGATAACAAAATCCGATTTATTTGCAAGATCACAAATCATGTGAAATTTATAATCGTTTACTACCACTTCGGAAAAGGTTGCGCTTTAATGAAAAGAATTGGCAAAAAACTTATTGCCAATCTTCTAACTCAATATTTACACCTTCTCCATTTTACAATTTATTTCAAATATAATCCATGTTAACTGATGCAACAATTCAGGATGACCTCAACTTAAGCGAGTAATTTAAATAATAAAAAAAACAGTGCCGTCTAGGTAAACTTTATAGTATATTCAAATTCAAATATTTTTATTCAAAATAGGATGTGACATCTCTTATTGAAAGTCAAAAACTACCACCTATTCAAAATATAATGCCTCAAACCTGAGAAGAATGGACGCAATAAACTCAGCGGGCTTTTTTTTCATCAATAAATATGTTTTCAAATTAATATTGTACGATGAAACTTATTATTTAATAGCCTGAGGGCGGTCGCTCCATTCCCAATCTGTCGAATCATTAAGAAAGTCACTTATATTATAGTAACCTCTACCACACAAACGGTTTTTAACATTTTCCGGGAGCTTGGATCACCCCACAAAAGACTTACTATCTTGATTACTTTGAGACAGTTTATTTGTACATTTTTTTAAATCTGTGTACGCTCCTCCCGCCAGTGACCCTCAACAAAACTTTTTTGCAATTGTTTCCAATTGGTGCCGACGTCGCTCGAGTAAATTCCTTTTTAACCTGTTAGGCTCCCCTACTATTGTTTTTAAAATGTTTTTAGTAGTTATCTCACCTTTCATTTAATACTCATATCATTAATGTTTATCCTGTTAACCTGGCTCCTAAGCTAAGGTTACTCCTTAGCTCTAGGGACAGTATTGACATACTATTCGTATATTTTTTTATGTAGCGGTAATCCTGTATGTCATAAAAAAAATTGTCAATAGAACTCAGCCAACATATTATATTTCATCTTAATCGGCTTAGGAGAGCAGATTCAAAATTCTGTTGTAAGATTCGACCCTAACAAACGTAAGCATATCCATTGCATATTGAAAAGAGTACCGGTCTACATAGCATTGCGTACAGTAGTTTTTCGTACTCTATTTCGTGTAGATACAATCTTTTACACTTATAGAAGTATACGTACGCTAAAATTGATACGCTTTTTTTTCATAAATTGATACGCTTTTTTTCACCCTCTCCAAAATCAGACCTACTCTTTCGGAAAAAGGTGGTAACCTCGTTATTATTGTCTTCAGACAAGTGTCTTTTTCAGACACTACATTACACAAGTAGGTAAAAATGATTTGGTCTAAATGCTTAAATTTATATAGCCTCGAACAATGCTGCCCAACTTTCTGTATAAAATATTTTGAAGATACAAGGTTAGTGAAACTACGTAGAATTGTTCGTAGATATACATATTATTATTTTGTTTTGTATGACAGAGGTGAGGTAAAATAGATAGATCATAGAGATATAAATATAATTATCATGTATGTGGAATAACCTTAATAAACACCTAGGTGGTAGACAGTGACAGGCAGATTTATTATTTTTACTCCAAGTTTTTATAGTATTGATTGATTCATCATTGACAAACAAGAGAATAAGAACAAGAATAAATTTATTTGATTCGTTCCTTTTACATACCTATGCATTGTCATTAGATTACAGATTACAATAAGTTGTTTTTTCCACCTCGATGAAAGCTGTCTTTTAGTCCCTGGTATAGGGACAAAAGTTTCCGATTCTCTCCCGGCAACACGACTTTTGTCCCTGTTCCGGGGGACTTAAAGCGAGCTTTTCATTCAGGTGGGAAAATAAATCGTATACGCACCACGTGAGATAAATAGGACATTGCCACCGGTGATTGTCATTATTCCGCGGGTGGGAATGACCTGCTTTTTTCCCTAGGTACGTAATATACTATTATTATTTTACACGCTTGTATGTATGACTACAATGTGATTGAAGTTGAATCGCCACACTAGTCGGGAACGTTATCGTGGGATAAACAATAAATCATAGCAGTCCACATTTGGAATTTCTGTGGCACATTTTAAGAGACTAAAATATCAATATCAATCTCATAGTTAGGTACATCTCATAAAATATACAAATTTAAATATATCAAATTTAAAAGACAAAAAAAGTTAAGTAGAAACGTGCATAAAACTGTATGTTTGAGTGTCTACTCAAGTCTGACGCATTCGTTGTGGAAGGAGTGGTAGTTTGTGACTTTCAGTAAGTGATGTCACATCCTATTTTGAATAAAAATATTTGAATTCAAATTTGTGTGGGTATGTGTGTGTGTGTTTGAAACAAGATTGGACGAGTTAGTTAGGTTGGAGAGATTAAATACAAGGGATCAAAATATTTTCAGTGTTTTCATAATCTAATTCTCCTAGGTATTTACTGATTTTAACATCTATTTCTGTATTTAGCTCTTACATTCCAACATGCATAAAATGTATATATATGTATATATATATATATTTACACATTTTGATACATAAGTCGTTCCGAAAATTTGGTATAACTTCTTGGGCAAGATATAATAAATGTGCGTTTTTAATTTATGGCAAAACGTGTCTCTGTCTATTTTATTAAAAGGCATAAGTAAATAAAAACAAAAACATTTCGCCTATTAAACCTTGACTCTCTTTTGTTGGCTTAAAAATAAGTTCAAATGATAAAACTCTTTTTCGTTTATTTCATTCGCGATCTTGCCAGGGTTGAATTGAAACGATAAAAATGTAAGGAATTCAAATCTAAATAGAAAAAGGCTTAAGATATGTATGTTGAGGTCTGCTTCACGCAGATTTAGAAGTTTACTTCAGCTCTGTTGAAGTCAAACACGTTTGTTCTTTTGTTACACAAGCTTTAAAACCCGGATTGAGGTTTGCTGAAAGGACCATTCTGGGTTACTTCGTTCTCCTGTGTTTTGAAACCTTTTAAACAAATATATGATTCTGTCACTCCTTGCTACAGCACAACATCACAGGTCCCACCCTAATAAACCATCTAAAGCCGTGCTTGAGGCCGTAGTCGATATCCAAATGTAATGAATATAATATTAATATGAATATATTATATATAATGGTAGGTGATCATCGTCGACCTCACTCGTCGAATCTCACTTGAAATACCGGAGAGAGTCATGGGGTTCTTTCTGATACATTCATTGATCGCAATTCTTATACGGTAAGGGTACTTAAATCAAGTGATTCGGTTATATTGTTGGTATTTTTGAATACTCGTTGCTAGAGAACTATTTCTAATAATTCATTATATTTAGACCATAGGCGAAGAGATGTTGATATTTATAATTATTATACAAACTACTATCTTCGCTCCTCAATAGGGCTACTGGAAACCCAAGCGCTGGCAGCTATTTCGGTCAATGGATCAGCCTAGCTGTCTGTATTCTTGGTACGTTTCCCCGTAAAAATAGTTTTATTTTAATGTAATCATAGTATTGTAAATGTATTTATACGATTTTAAATAATTTTTTTATTCATTTTAATATTACAAGTAACTTTAAATTTCGCGTAAGTAAAACTATTAATATTGTACATTACAATGAAAATTTTTGGCACGTTTAGGTACTAGACCCTATTTCCTCTAGTGTATATACGGTTATTAGATGCATAGCGTACGAAGCCCTGAATAGACATTTACAATTCGTCTCAAATGCCAATGATCTGGAGCTGTCAGCAACAAATGACATACATACAGCTATTCTAGGACACATACGACTTCTACAGACGAAGATCTTACATCATTCTCTCAACTCAAGGTCTGGTGAATATTTTCTAAGATTTCTGGTTTTTCAGAATTGGGTGGCAATTCCACCTACTCTTTTTCCCTTCTAATATAACAATATTGGCCTTTTTTATGTATAAGAGGGGGCAAACGGGCAAGAGGCTCACGGGATTGGTAAGGCTGCCCATGGACATCCGCAACATCAGGTGTCAAGAGATACGTTGTCGGCCTTTAAGGTAGGGAGTATGCTCTTTTCTTGAAGGTCTCTGGTAGTTGTAGAGACTGCCGATAGAAGTTATAACTTAGAACTTTTAGAATTAATATTTGAAATTTCATAATGTTTAAAAACAATTAAATTATTCAATTTATTTTTAAAACACAACACTTTTTCAACAGTGCACAGTATGTATATACACATTGAACGTTTCACTATATCAATTCAATTTCTCTTTTAAGATATACACAACACACATGTTGTAGAATACGTGAGCTGTATAAGTCAAAGTCAAAGTCAAAAAATATTTATAGCTATATAGTATAGACGCTATAGGCATTTCGGTGACGCGAAGTATATAAATTATATACTACAACGACCTAATAAAAATATAAATAGTGATAGGTATATATTTATATTTTTTTAATAATTTATTTTAATCGTGCGCCAATCATGAGAATGTCGGTGAAGCGAACTCATAAGATTTTCCCCTGCCAAAAAGTGCCCAACGCTAAAGAAGTTCTCACTTCATAAATTAGGTAAGCGTCAACTTGCGATTCCCGTTACCAGAATGTCAACCACACATCCACAATTGAAATCTTATTTGCGGTAAATATTTCAAAATTCGAAGGAAACAATTAATTGACTCTTACGCTACAAGTTACGAAGGTAACTCGTCTGTAACAGCGATGGTTGCGAGACTGAATCACGTGCTCTATTCTATACAGATCTGTTGATCAACGCTGGGACTTATGAAACAGATGTTCCGTAAGGCTTACTGTGCCACCTTCCTCAATCTATCTTTCATGATAACAATATTATTTGGTTAAAAATTTAGAGTATATTACACTACAAGGGCAGACAGTTTGACATTCTTGTTCGCCTATTATAATGACGCGCTTTCAAACTTCTGTCCATGCTGTGTGTATACTATTTATCTTTATAGCCGGATATAGAAAGTACCGGAAAAATGTAACTGAAGAAAATTACTATGTGCCAGACATTTGCAGCCTGAGCGAAGTGAGTGACGGACGCGCAGTTGTAGGTCAATGCAGAAATCTTAGAGTTTGTGCTCTAAAATTGTTGCCGGAGATACGCACCTACTGTCCAATGAGGTATAAATAAATAGGACATTGTGATATAAGGGTGGAAAGTAGGTTATTGCAAACGAGTTGTAGGCGAGGGTTTTTAATGTCACGAGTTTGCAATAATCTACACACCCGTGAAATATTATTTTACTCTTTGCGCCCGTGTATCACACGACGCTTATCAACATAGTTGTGGGCAATAGTAAAAAACAAATCAATTAATTAGTTACCTATATTTATTTCAACTTACTTTCAGAAAATAGCGCGATATTGCAACTGGATTATTTTACAACGAAACTAAGCAAAGGCATCAAATTTAAATTAAAATTCATATAATTTTATTCAAAATAGAATGTGGCATCATTTATTAAAAGTCAAAAACTACCACCCATTTCAAAACGAATGCCTCAGACCTGAGAAGAATGCGCATCAAACTCAGCGGGCTTTTTTTCATCGAAAATATATGTTTACAAAAGTAATATAACCTGAGGGCGGTCGCTCCATTCCCAATCTGTGGTATCATTAAGAAAGTCATTTATGTTAGTAACCTTTATCACAGAAAGGTTTTTTAGCAATTCTTTTGAATAACGAAAGACTTTTGTTTTGAACAATTTCCGGGATCTTGTTGTAAATTTATGTTAGTAACCTTTACCTCACAAACGTTTTTTAACAATTCTTTTGAATAACGAAATACTTTTGTTTTGAACATGTTCCGGGATCTTATTGTAAAAGCATATACATCGCCCTGCAAAACACTAACTCGACGTGGACGAGTAGTAGGCATTATAATTTTTTGTTTGTTCCTGGTGTTAACTTTATGGTTATGTCAGTTTCTATCAAATTCACCTATGTGCCTATGAACACACATTACATTATAAACAATATATTGAGAAGCAACAGTCAAGATGTTAATTTCTTTGTTTCTTTGTTAATTTTGCTCTCAATGATTCTTTAGGACCTAGGTTTATAAATAGCGCGAATAGCACTCTTCTGCAGCACAAATATTGTATCAATAACGGCAGCATTGCCCCATAGCAATATACCCTAGGACATAATACTATGGAAATAACTAAACTAAAGTATACTAGTCGCGCCGTATCTATGTCAGTTAATTGTCTAATCTTTTAAACCGCGTATGCTGCAGAACTAAGTCTGTTCGCCAGTCCTTCAATATGGAATTGTTTTTCCCTTTGTAATTTGGAATAATGCAAAGAAATATAGCAGATTCCACCGGTTTTATCGGCGTTTAACACAACACTTGCATCTACATTTTTGACATTTGATACGGTAAATTTAATATATTTAGTTTTCTTGCTATATAACTATTGTTAAAGCCTCGCCTATTATCGGTATACTGGGTGTCGGAATGTCGAGCGATTGCCAATTCCGGTCATCTGTAGGGGCCAAATTGGCTTCGAAGAAGCTAATTTGTTAAAGTCTTTAACAGAGCACGGCAATACTTCTAGGTCCACATTCTATGTACCTAATTCTATTCTATTCACAGCACTCTACAAAGCGCAGATCCGGCCACATAATATGGAGTATTGCTGTTATCTTTGGTCTGGTGCACCCCAGTATCAGAGCCAGCCATTTGACCGCGTGTAACGCAGAGCAGATCGAATCGTCGTGGACCTAGTCGGCTCTGTGAACAGCTGGATCAATTGGCGTTGCAAAAAATGTCGCTTCATTGTGTGTTTCTACCACATTTATCGCGGGGAGAGCTCCGAAGAGCTGTTTAACCTGATTCCTGCCGCCGAATTCCACCTTCGCACGACATGCCACAAGTTAGGATACCATCCCCACCATCTCGATGTGTGGCGGTCCTCCACATTGCGGTTTTCAATGAGCTGTGGTGTGTGTGTGTGATGCTGTGGAATGAGCTTCCTTGTGCTGTGTTTAGGAGACGATATGACATGGGTACCTTCAAAAAAAGCGCGTACACCTTCCTTAAAGGCTGTCAACGCTTCTGTGATTCCTCTGGTGTTGAATTGAAGTGAATGTGGGCGGCGAAAACGCTTAACACCAGGTGTCCAGGCCACCCGACAGCTCGTTCGTCCTCCTTTTCCATAAAAAAAAATACGTTGTGAGTTGAGCGTACACAATATTGTTTCTCTTTGTTGTCTCCACGACAAATTCTAGGCTTTTGTTGCTATTATCGTTTCAAGTTGTAGTTGTGCTTTTATTGTGATTGTGGAGTAAATTTCTTGAGTCTTTTGGTGTTTTTTTTTTTACTAACTATTGGCCTACCATCCCGGCAACTTTCGTCCCAGGGCCGAGGAGCTAGTACTACTACTTTCTCCCTGCCATTGAGCTGCAGGGTTTGGGGGTGGGTAATTATTTATTAATAATATTATATGATTACAATTACTTACACCTAAGACTTATTACACTTAATTCTAGAATTTTGTTGTGGTATTACTAATGGCAGACTTATACTACGTATTATTCTTTTTTTTTTTTACATTATTATCTTATTTCTAGGCACACAATCTTATATTCCTAAGGGTTTGTATAAAGGTCCCTATAATTGAATATAGGGAACCTGTCTATACTCTTACGCCTACTTACTTCTAACAATATCATAAATTAACCTACATATACAGTATTATACAACTTACTTTTAAATTAACATATATAGATTTTTTTTTTATTATACAAAATTATACTTTATAAAATATTTATATACTATATCTTAACCTTAACTGTACTACCATTTCCTGGTAGCACGTCAGCCAGGATCTTAAAACAAAAACTTTCGAACAATTTTCTCCATGGTTTTGTAACAAGGGCTGGGAGGTTTGCCTCAGCAATGGCCATTCCACTTTCCACCTCTAAGTCGCATCTCCACCGGCCGAACCTGGGGCATTCGAGCACCAGGTGCAATGCGCTTTCGTCAGTGAGACTGTGGCATATACACACTGGGCTATCCTTTAGGCCAAACCGGTGGAGATACGCTGAAAATGCCATGGCCCGTGATAATCTGGGCCATTAAAGAAGAAAAGGGGTCCTCCCGAACTAACTTGTAGGAAGCCGCGACATCTGGCAGAAACGCCTTCGTAACACTCGCGGTTTGACCCGCGGTGTAGCGCTCCTGCCAGACCTCGAGGGTCTTCGCTCTAAGCATGCGACGAAGAGTTGAAATCGGTACTCCATCGTATGCAGCCCTCAATTTCGAATGGAGCGCCGCATGTCTTTTGGTCTTTTGGTATATATTAATTAAACAAACATACGCCTTTAAAACTTGCGGTTTCTTATTAAATCTAAGTTGAAGTTTTGAAATACATTCTTAGGACTAAGGTTACCACCCGTCTGGATTAATCCGGAGTTTTAGATTTTAGTAACTGACTTGTCCGGTTTTTATTATTAATTGGAAGGAGTATAATAATAAAACAACATAATATATCAAGAAGTCATCAATCTTTACGAGAAACGAAATCTACACGAGATCAATTAAAAAGTCCGGACTTCTAACTAAATGCAAGGCTACCCGAAATACAAATCAAAGTGTACTACTGTGTATCTACATATTAAGAAAGTTGATAATTACAATAACTTATTAAATTTATTATACTTTATTAAATATAACAACATAATATAATACTTAATTTCAACAAATAGCATTATTTTAATTACATATTCAACAGGTTTATTTTACTACCAAGTAATTTAAGTTGTTTTATTGATCGTTTATGCGTAGAAAGTAATGCAAATGGCCGCCTGAGATATGGAAGTCGACGAAAGGGTTTGAGTTACTTTTTTTTTACATTTTCTTATCCGCAATTTTGGTTTGTTTACTCAATTTTAAATGGTCATATATTATTCATTACATATTTTTTGAATATATATATTTTGTATAAATGATGCAAAATTTGCGATTAAACTATGTTTTGACTTTGACATTTTTTTTAAATTTATTAACGGCTTTGGACACAAGTACTTTAAGCCTTAACAGCGACATAGCACAGATAATATTTAGTTTTTCAAGGTTTCCACATAAGGGTTTCACTCTAACATCGGAAAAACATCAAAATATTAGTCTATGGTTACGATAAATGATAAGAACTTCCAAATATTTGTTAGAGTAAGGGAGGTGCGTTTAATCGGAGTAATATCGTATCGTTCAAATGCATCGTTGTCGATTTTGCGAGTAGGCCTCATGGTAACGGAGCATATTCGATGGTATGTCGCATGGTTCATTGCACAAAATTATTATTGTTACCGTTTGGACCGTACCGTCCACGAGATCAATTGGTGCCAGCATCCACTGGACCGCCCAATGATCCGGCCGTACACAATCAGAAAATATATAATAATATATATATTATATATAGTAATAATTCTTCTTCTTCTTCTTCTTAACATGCCGTCTCCTTGCGAAGGTTGGCAATGATTAGGGCAATTTCAACTTTGGACACAGCTGCTCTAAATAAAGATCTTGTGCTCTTCCCAAACCATTGGCGCAAGTTTTTAAGCCACGATATCCTTCTGCGGCCAGGCCTCCTCCTGCCTGCCACTTTCCCTTGCATGATTAGTTGAAGGAGTTCATATTTCTTGACATTACGCATAACATGTCCAAAATATTCTAACTTTCGTTCCTTAATAGACGTAAGTATCTCTGTAGCCTTTCCCATTCTCTCTAACACGATGCTATTCCGTACGCGTTCTGTCCAAGAAATTCTCAGCATACGTCTGTACACCCACATCTCGAACGCTTCCAGTTTTTTTGTCATAGCTTCTGTCAGCGTCCAAGCTTCTACGCCGTATAGGAGTACAGAAAAGACATAGCACCGCGCTATGCGTATACGAAGAAAGATGTTTAAGTTCCGGTCACAAAGTACTTTTTTCATTTTTGAAAAGGCGTTGCGTGCTTGCTCTATTCTGCATCGTATTTCGAGGCTGTGATCTCCTGAGTCGTCAACCATTGTGCCTAGATATCTGAATTTGGCAACCCTTTCAAGATTTTTACCATTGAGGGATAAAGAAGTGGTAAGCTCAGGTGTACGGCTTATTACCATGTACTTCGTCTTTTTGGTGTTGATGTTAATACCATACTCAGCACTGACGGAAGCTATGGAGTTGACTAGTCTTTGAAGGCCCTCAAGACTGTCCGCGATTAATATCGTGTCGTCTGCGTACCTAATATTGCTCAACATTTTGCCATTAATTGATATTCCGTCTGTGCTATTATCAAGCGCTTCCGTAAATATGGCTTCAGCATACAAATTAAAAAATAAGGGTAACAAAATACAGCCTTGTCGTACGCCCCTTTCTATCTCGATGTATGATGAAAGTTTCCCGTTGACCCCAATGTTTGCACGCTGTTTCCAATATAATTTTCTGATGAATCGACAGTCTTTAAAGTCCAAGCCAATTTTCTGGAGCACTTCCATCAATTTGACATGTTGAACTCGGTCAAAGGCCTTTTCATAGTCAATGAAGCAGACAAATAGATCTCTATTCATATCCCAGCATCTTTGTACCAGCACCTGATAGCCGAAAAGTGCATCTCTTGTACCCAAACCGCTTCTAAAACCAAACTGGGTATATGATAGTAAGGACTCACATTTCGAGTAAATTCTGCTATGAAGTACTTTAAATAGTAATAATATATAATAATAACTCTGCATCTGAATCGAGATGCGAGCCGTCTCCATCTCAGCGTGGCTTGACCTGCCGACGATTGTCCGGTCAGTGCCAGCCATGAGCCAATTATAGCGTTAGCACTATTTCTAATAAATACAAAGGCACTGTCGTTAGCATTTTATAAAAAACAACAAAATAACATTCAAATCACGGTTGCATTTTTTATATGGGGATGCAATTCTTCTCTCCTAGGAGTATTATTATACTGTGATTCAAACAATTTGGAAGTGAAATGACATGTGTATCGATAAGTTTATTCGTTATTTGTAACTATATAGGTAAAACAACCCATATTTATCCAGGTTTGTATTTTAATGTGGGATGACATGCAATACACAAACTACATGAGAATTATTAAAACAAAGAGGTAGGGAGAGGTACTTTTCTTGTATTAATGAGTATTAAAAAAATATTAGAAGTATTAACGAAAATAGAAATATAAATTACTACTTAGGCCGTTTTTAACGAAAGAAAAAAGTACTTTGATTTAAAACGCTTTTTGTTAGTTTTAATTGCTGACCGTACATCCTAGAAATGTCATTCGAGCCAGGTGCCGAGTTAAGTTGACGGACATTTATAATTATTCACAAAATGTTAACCAATTATGACAAGCAGGCCTATTGCGTTTCTTTGTCAATATCAGTGACTAACCAACACTGGTTGAACACCGAATTTTTATGAAAACTAACAATTTCATAACATTGGTATTGCGTATCACATTCGGTGGATATCCAGTTACGGTGATTAACGGGCGAAGGACATTGCTCTTCAATACGTCACTTGACATCACTATTTTTTATCGACTGTTATACGGTCAAATAGTGTGACTTGAAATAGCTCGTTAACTGTGGACAGTACATGTAGTGAATATGAGTAGTTGATACATTCTCTTTGTTGCCTATTGACTTGCAACCCGTACCACTAAATAAATTAAAAAAAAAAAATCTCTTTTTCCAGCACATATGGTTCGTGTTGTAGTGAAAATATAGACGAATTAATTAAATTTTTAGAATGATCGTAGAAAAGAAAAAGAAAAGAGTTTCCAAAAGGAATAAAACGGCTTGGCGAAAACATAGTGATATAAGAGATGTCGAAGACTTTTTAGAAGAACAAAGATTAGAAGAACGACTTGGGTGAGGTTATGTTTACTATAATTTCATGTTATTTATTAATCATTTAATGAATCTTATCATCAATTGTTTAGATTAACTTTAGCTAGACTTCGACTGATCATATAAAATAAAGCTATGTATTAATTATATGGAATAATTTATCGTAAAATAAATGCATTATGAGTGTTATCATAAGTAAATATTTGATTGTTCTTTGCTATGCCTTTTTAATTTAGCATCATCGTCTCAACTTAATTTATATGTAATCTAAATAATTTATCCCTTTTTAGGCACATTGATAAGAAAACAGATGATGAAATCTTCAAAATTGATACTATTGGCGATGATGTAGAGGAAAAACCTGATGTGAAACCTCTGTCAGCCAAGCAGCAGAAAAGAGCTAAATTGGTTGAGACACCAAGATGTTTTGAAATCTTGCTGAACTCCTCAAAGGTAATAAATAATATATTTTACTCCTTACAGTCACTCAGGATATGCCATATTAGTAGTAATAGAAGTTTCAGATTTGAACAATGTATGTTTGTTTGTATAATTGTATCCCATTTTCAAATTTAACATATTATTTTTGGTTATCTTATTTTCAGTTATTTAATTTTTCATTTTACGATTCAGAATAGCCTGCTAAAATCTTATTATCCTGTTATTAGGTGGAAGATCCAAATAGGAAAAGAAATCATTTAAAGCCAGTGGGATCAAAACCAACAGATCTATCTAAGCTTACAACTAAAAGACATATAGAGAAAGGAACTATTTTGAAAAGATTGCAACTAGCTAAAAAGGATAAAAGACAAGCCATACAAAAGAAGAAAAAAGCAAAGAATGTTCGGCAGACATATAATAAAAACCTTTGGGGTACAGATTGTAAGTACTTTACTTAATTAGATGCATATTGAGCTAATTAGGAATATTATTGAGACCTAGAGGAATCACGGGATACACATGGCTCTTCTGTTGTTCTCTCAGGCTTTTGATTGTTTTCATCATCAACCACAATCTTCTGATTTAATATTTAAAAAATATAGTTCAGAAAATAGAATTGAATGGCAGATCTTGTGGGATTAATATATGGATTTAGGATCGAACAATTCATGCCTAGGAAGTGAAAATTCATTTGAAATATATTTTCATACATCTTGCTAATTAGACATACTTAATAATATGTTCTCATTTCTAAAATTCACAATTGATGAAAACACACTTCAGAGTTCGCAAATCGTGTTTGCTTTCCAAACTTTGGATTTCATCATAGAATGAAGAATTAAATAGTCCTCATTGCTTATTAGAGTTATTTAATTTATATTATGGAATGGAATGAAATTTTAATAAAATTTTTACCCACTGATTTTCTTGCAAAGTTTCAAATGGAATATATGAATTAGATAGATGAATAATGGTTGGATAGTGATGGGATAGTTTAATTAATCAGTTACAGTACTGGAATTGAATTTGGCATATTTTTAAATTAGATTCACCATAATAACATATAAATGGATCTGAAATTAGGTTTGCACAATTTGCTACATAGAAATTTAAACAAATTAAAATAAATCGTAGTTAATTTTTACCTATTGTAATCCACATTCACACCACATGGTGTACTATACCAGTCACTAGTTGATTCACGATGTTCAAAGCCTATATTAAACTAAAGCTTAACATTTTCCATTGTGATAGTAACTGGTAAGAAGAAAAAAACTTTTTACATGTTTAAGTGTCATTAACTCCTTGACCTAGATGAATAAGGTGATTTTGTTCATTTAAGTTATTTTATCTATGTATGTCCTTTATAGTCTAACAGCATGTGTATTTGTTTCAGTATTATATTCAGTATCTTAGCACCAATCATTACCTATAAACATAGAAAATAATACACACACTTCAAAGTACACTTTTTAATCTGACACTAGCAAAGTTGTGGTGTGTCTTCCGCAGAAGCCACTGCATTATTAAAACTTATGAAGCTTCAAATGACTACTAATTTAATTTGATTTGACATGAATTTATTTGATGATTGGTGATAACCCCCACAGCTGGAGAGCTGTAATACAGCTGCAAGATGTCAATCACTCACAATCATAGGTGTTTAGACATTATTTAACATACTTCAGTGATGTGACATGGGTCTAAAAAATTACGATCAATGTATTTATTTTAATTTCTAGTTGTAGACTTGTCTACTAAGGTTGAAATGATGCTTGTTAATCTGCAAAATAATATATATTGAGCCTGATAATATGAGATCTATTCCTATTGGTCAATGTGTATGTTGGCTAGCTAGTTAAATATTTATTTATTTATTCATGTAGAGGAAACAAACAGTATTATAATAATAAATATTAACATAAAACTCACACTGAACTACTAACTAAAAAACTTTCACCAGCGTAGTTTCCATAAATTATACTACACTATCAGTTAAAAGGTAACAATAAAAACCATAAATCAAAAGTAATAAAAATTAACAAATAATCACTAAATTACACTATACTATACAATACTACAATGAACTAGTTACAATGAGCTAAGAATTATATATATTCAAAATACCTAGGAGCAAATCCCAAGTGAGGTTGCTCTTCTACAAGGTTTCAATCAAATTAAGTTACAATTACTATACATTTGGTTTCTTTCAACAGCTTATATGCTGTATCTCCGTTACAGATGTTGGTATCTCTAGCACACTTTGTTTGTACATACACTAGTATATTGTAAGTCTAAACAGACATAAAAAAAAAATGTAATGTTTCCACATTCAATTAATTACACTTCCCGTTAACTGATAGACAATTGGACACATATATTACTGAAACCATTATTGGCTTGTCTGAAAAATCTTAATATCCAGCAAATTTTTTAAACATTTCAGTGCCAGAAGCAAAGGGTATCCCCGACACACTGGTTGGTGATTTCACAACCACAGAAGCTCAGTTGCACAATGTGCCAACAACTCGCAGACTAAGACCTAAACCACCACCACCCAAGATTGTTGTAAGCCGCAAAGCTGTGGAACTGCCACATGGGGGAATCAGTTATAACCCCGCATTCGCAGTAAGATAATCTATACTAATATTGTGATGAAGAATGTTCACATATGCTAATTTTTACCTTTTCGTATTCTCTATAGAAAATATAAAAATTGTATGTAAAAATTTCCGAGTTATGGAATTGTGAAAGTATGCGCATGTCGCCAGTTTCGACCGGACGGTGCTCGCTACCTGTGATGTCATAAGTCAACACTCGAACAATACTTTGCTCGCTCTGGTATGGGTCACTAGCAGATTACGCAAATATTGTTTGGAATGTTTACTTTAAATTTAAGAAAGTCATGTGTTGTGCCGGAATGTGAAAGTCCGTTATATTGAGAAATGCACTCACCTCACTTACGAATTGTCATGTTCTTTGTAAGTTACTGAGGATTAAAGATCATGTAGAATGTTTGAAAGCTGAATTGTATGATATTAAGTTCTAGGTGTGACATTATTTATTTAGCAAGAGATTTAGAATTTCTATTTCACAAATAAATTAATATTATGTATTGCCTATTACAAAGTTTGGCATATTAAAAATTATATATGGTGGTGCAAAGCCTGTCATATGAGTAGGATGGAGGTGAGGAATTTCGTGGTTGTCCATTGTTGTGGGAAATTAACACGACAGTTTCACTTCACAAAGTTTTTACTTTACTTCACAGCTCTAATAGATTATGTAATAAGGAGCTGTTGTTCATCACCAACTACCACCTCGATATTACTTCCCTGGTAGCTTGGCGCTCGCTCAGTGCCCGCTCTCGTTCGCACTCACACTGCACGTTGATCACACCTCAGACAAATACCGAGTTATCTCCGAACTCGCTTCTTGGCTCGACGTTCTTGACTCCACCATAATATATATATAATATTGACTGCCAAATTTTTATTTTTCTAATGATTTCCTTAAAATATTATTTTTCTTCTCCTCTTCTTTTATCTGTCATTTCTACAGCCACAATAGGAGTAGGTACATACTATACTACATGACGTAACATTTCAATGTTTAAAAGCATTAGACTAATCATTTTAATATCAAAATAAGAAAAAAACTTATTAATATAATTTGCCAAGATGCTGCTGGGTATAATAAAAGCTAATTTAATAATATTTTTAATTTGAATGTGTTGTAAATTTACAGGATCACCAAGAACTGCTGCAGTCAGTAGTGCAGCATGAACAGAAGATGATGAAAAAGGAAGAACATCTTCACCGGGTCACCACCAAGATGTTTAGTAGGGTGACTGCTAAGGAGAAACAGGTGATTATATATATTATGTTTCAGATGTGCTTCTTTTGACTATTTTTTCTTATATTTTTTTTTTTGATATTCTTGTTTCATTTTGGAGGATAAACGACCATTTATTTAGGCGAATTTGCGAAAAGGCGGTTATTATTATATTTGAATTTAAGTGGACTGTATGTATAAGGAAGCTGGTAAATCATCTGTAGAACCCTACCGATAGATGCGTTCAGTGATTCAGGAAGACATGCCTTACCTTTACTGACGTGCACGTCGAAATTAAGATGGCCACCTACTGTTCTGGCTCGATGATGACGAAAAAGTGTTAATCACAAGCTTTCTTCTTATACCAGTCACTGTCGCTCATTGGTGGTGGTTCACTTGTTTTAATAATTAAGTAAATTCAGTATTAAATCACTAAAAAAAGCGTTTCAGGCACAAAGCAAATACAAAATTTAAAAAAATAAACATCTTATCTGTGTTCTCTCAATATATTCTATCATATATAGTCACTTAAGCGATTTTTCTAGAGGCTGTGGTAATCATAATGTTTTGGTGAGCACTTCAAAATGGCACATGGCAAAGTTCTTAATTAGTTTTTGTTTTATAAATGCAACTTACATACTACTGTTTAAGCACAATAGATGATAGTACAATCAAATCAAAATCACTTTATTCATGTAAGGAATTGACACTAGGGGCATTTCATGTGAAGTGGACAGCGAAGAAATAGTGGCGTTCTGGAATTTGTTCATATTTGGCTTAATTGTACTTATGGTAGGTATGACACAATATTTTTTGTGTGATGTTTATTTGTCACTTTATTTGCCTCTAAAGAATTATCGTTATTGAAAATCGTAATTATTTGGAAATAATTTTGCGAATTAAGCTTATTAATTTTGAAATACTAGCTGACGAATTTCACCTTCGCACGACATACCACAAGTTACGATATCTTCCCCACCATCTGGATGTGTGGCGGTCCTCCACAGTGCGGTTTTCAAGGAGCTTTCTTCCTCGTACCACGAAGCTGTGGAATGAGCTTCCTTGTGCGGTGTTTCCGGGACGATACGACATGGGTACCCTCAAGAAAAGCGCGTACACCTTCCTTAAAGGCCGGCAACGCTCTTGTGATTCCTCTGGTGTTGCAGGAGAGTGTGGGCGGCGGTGATCACTTAACACCAGGTGACCCGTACGCTCGTTTGTCCTCCTATTCCATAAAAAAAAACGTCGTATTGCCATATAACATATTAAAAAAAAAACAATTATTAAATTTTGATGCAACCGATTCTCAGACCTATCAAATATATCGTACTACAATTATTGTATTCGATTGCCATCTTGTAACCCTATATCGGTTTGGTGGATGGAACAGAATAATATAAAAATCGTAGTACAAAAATAGTTGTAGATCGTAGAAGGGCGAGAAATTTAAATTTGTTTGTATTTTTCAATGCTGAATCAGAATAAAATAAATTAAAAAAAAAAATGTCTAAAAATAAAAAATTAAAATTTCTCAGACCTACTGAATACCTATGCATATAAAATTTGGTAAAAATCAGTAAAGCCGTTTCGGAGGAGTAAGGTAACTAACATTGTGACACGAGAATTTTATATATATGATTAAATATGGATTGAACTGGATTTTTTAAATATAAATAATATAAAACTGGACATAAACTTTTCAAATCAGCAATTTAGTAACTTAGACTAATTTTATATATTTTTTTTCATTTCTAAATATAGCCTTAAGTTCTTGCTGCAATATTTATATGTACTTATGCTATTTAAGCGAATTTAAAGGTTAAAAAATTTCTGGGGTATATAAAATTAAAATAGTACTTATTAATTTAAGAATATTTTCCTACAAGAATCATCATTTACTACATATGCATCTAAAATCTCCACTTGTGAGCGAAATGTTTCATATATTTTTTTTCGATGAAGTACCAAGCGAAATGCATATATTATTATCGGTCACTGTACGGACCCATTTTAAATAAATAACTATCTTAAATGTGCACAAGGTGCTGAGATGTCAGACAGTTAAATACTTAATGGCTTAGCGTCATACTTCTATCACTTTCTATAGTATTTATATATTATATCACTCTACATTATTTCTACCTTTTTTATAGATATGATAATAGTATTCTCTTTGAATAACGCGATTGTTACATATTTAAATAAAACACTGTATAACCCGAGTCCCCCTGAAATTGAGATCTGGAAAGGTCTGGTCTTAACTAAAATAATAATAAAAATGTAACTTTTACACAAAAATATAATGTAAATCCAAAGTACAATTACACACATTTTAATCATTTATAAAGTGTTTTATTTAGATATATGATAATGACAAACAAGGGTATATACATACACCGCGCGCCTAGTTTAGTTATTTTTATAGTATTATGTCCTATGATATATTGGTATGGGGCAAAGCTGTCGATATTAAGAAGGGGGCTATTCGCGCTATTTATAACCTGGGTCCCAAAGAATCATTAAGAGCAGAATTTATAGAAAAAACATCTTAATTGTTGTCACCCAATATATTCTATATTTTATGAACATAGGCACATAAGCGAATTTTCTAGAGGCTGTGGTAATCATTATGTTAACATCAGGAGGAGACAATAACCTTGTTATGCCTACTAGTCGGCTAAGTCGAGTTTGTATGTCTTTTGTGGTGCGACTTATATGCTTTTACAACAAGATCCCACATTTTTTTGAAAATAATTGTATTGCAAAATTTCAAAGAATTGTTAAAAACGTGTATACTAATATAAAAATAATAATAATTCTGAATTTTGTTCGTTCTTTCGGCGTTCTGAAATTTGTTTATATTTGGCTAAATTGTACTTGTGGTAGGTATGAACGTGGGTACATAATATGTATTTGTATGATGTTTATTTGTCACTTTATTAGCTTCTAAAGAATTATACTTATTGTAATTCGTAATTTTTTGATATATTTTTTTATTAAGCTTTTTTATTTTTAAATATTAAATATGGTGGCTAAGATAGCCTTAAGTTTCCGTATAATACACCAGAAGTTTTAAAAGAGGATCTGCAATAGTTTAGGAGACAAATGAATTGAAGTACATACGTGTCGCACTGAGCGCGCACTCTAGCTTCCTTAGTTTGACTGTTATCAAACTAAAATGCTGCAATATTTATATGTACTATGCTATTTCAGCGAATTTAAAAGTATAATTTTTTTTATTTTCAAAGTATAGCCTTAACTTCATTTATAATGTAACAAAAGTTTCAAAATGGGATCCGCAGTAGTTTATGAGATAAATGAATTGAAGTACATACGTGTCGCACTGAGCGTCGCACTCTAGCTTCTTTAGTTTGACTGGTTTGTGTGATATCACACTAAAATGCTGCAATATTTATATGTACTGTGCTATTTCAGCGAATTTAAAGACTTAAAGATATTGTGGGGTATTTAGTATTCAAATTAAAATAGTACTTATTGAAAAAAAATCTTATTAAAATGTGGTAGTCTCAAACAATTTGTGTGATAAGTAATAAAAATAAAAATTAAAAGGAATGAAAGTTAATAAATAAAATTAATAAGAAAAAAACTGGCAGTTGTAGAGATTGCTGATACAAGTGAAATCTAAGGACTTTTAGTATTAAAACTCGTAATATCATAATGTTTAAAAACAATAAAATTTTTCATTTTAATTTATTTTTAAAACTTATTTTCAATTATATATTAATCAAACAAAAACTCTATTTCAATAATGCACAGTATATACACATTGGAATTTTCACCAAATGCATTGATTTTCACTTATAAGATATGCACAGCACTAATGTTCCCCAATATGACAGCTGTTTAGCTACAGATAAACTGCTATAAGCATTTTGGTGTGGCGAAATCACGAGATTTAACCCATTCAAAAAGTGTCTAACTATAATTATATATATATTAAATATATATTTAAATTTAATTATATATTAAATATATATTTATTATTTAATTATTTAGTTATCGCGTGCGCCAGTCATGAGCATGTAGGTGACGCGAACGCATAAGATTTTCTCGTACGAATAAGTTCCCAACGAAAGAAACTAACGAATATTTACACTTAACTTCCACAACAACTGTTTGATTTTAGATGGAGTGGGAAGAAGAAATGAGTGTTGGACTGCAGCCTCATAAACCCCAGGATGACTCTGAGCCCAGTGACAATGAGTACAGAGCCGTGAACCCACCCGTCAAAAACAAGAAGAAAGACCACAAGGCGAGAAGGAAGCAGCGAGAGCAGATACTAGAGAAAGAACGACGGAAACGAGAGAAGATTGATAAGAAGAAGATTACTGATCTTTACAAGTGAGTCACATTAATTAATGTTTCTACTTCTCTACTTTTATCTGTCATTTATTATGTCATCATAGCATGAGTCGGGCCAGCTATTTGATCCTACCTAAGACTAAAACAAATTATGGCAAGCGTATGTTTATTTACGAGGGCGCACAACTTCTTAATGATCTACCCTCATATCTCAAAAAGATTAAGTTGTTTGAAACATTTAAATGTAAGTTATCAGACTACATTATTTCAGTTTTTATTAAAAAACATGTCTTAAATAGTTTGTAATACGACACTGACCTGTAAAAGTGTATTATTATAAATTATGTGTGTGACGTGTATTCTTCATACACTAAGTACCTAGATATGTATGAACTGAAACATGTAAAAAATGGCGAACAAATTATTACATCATATTATGTTCTCATATGCTGTAATTGTTTTGCCTGCCAAGTAACAAGTGCTATTGTAACATAAGTGCTAGTTTGTGACATAAATGGGCGAAACTGACCGATACAATAGACACCACGAGTGTTCCGTGTGTCACGTGCGATGGCTTGTCCATGCGTCATGCTCTGTAAATTTTGCTTTAAAATTTTGGCAATGAGTTTCTTGCCACTTCAAGTTAAAGTTCAATCTTTTCCGAAGTGGTAGAAAGTATAACTTTGAAATTCATAAGTATCATTTCCTGGACTTACATACACCCACTATCCAGTGCTCTGTGACCGTCGGGATCACTTGGCGTTGCGTAGAGACGTCGCTTCATTGTGTCTTCTACCGCATTTATCACGGGGAGTATTTCGAAGAGTTGTTTCACCTGATTCCTGCCGCCGAATTCCGCATTCGCACGACACGCCACTAATTAGGATATCATCCTCACTATCTGGATGTGTGGTGGTCCTCCACAATGCGGCCTTCAAGGAACTTTTTTCCACGTACTACAAAGCTGTGGATTGAGCTTCCCTGTGTGGTGTTTCCGACATGGGTACCTTAAAAAAAGCACGCACACCTTCCTTAAAGGCCGGCAACGCTCTTGTGATTCCTCAGGTGTTGCAAGAGAATGTGAAAGATGAACACTTAACATTAGGTGATCCGTACGCTCGTTTGTCTTCCTATCCCAGAAAAAAAAACCTAGATGAATGAAGTGATTTTAATTTGACTTGAAATGTGCTTGTAGGCTCCGTAAACTTCAATCATCAATATCAAAGTCGGAAGCTCGGGGCGAAGTCCAACGCAAGAAACGCACAGAGAAACGTCAACAGCACGAGAAGACGGCACTGCCCAATCTCAACGCGCATAAGACCCCTGCAGTGGAGCCTGACTTCCTGCCTCCGGACCAGCTTTCCGGAGATCTGAGGACTGTGTCTACAAACAGTAAGACTACTTTTCTACTAATGCTAATAATAATTTATTGATCACAAATTATGGGCTACGTGGGGTACTTTTTTATGACAGTAAGGACGACAATAAACATGACAAGCAGGACGTTCGCCTAATAATAATTGATACGCCCTGCCCATTACATTGCAGTGCTGGTCATTCTTGAAAGACCCAAAAATTCTGAGCGGCCTTGACTACTACGCTTGTCACCTTGAGGCATACGATGTTAAGACTGATATATCCAGTAAATTCACTAGCTATGGCGCTCTTCAGACCGAAACACAATAATGCTTACATATTACTGCTTCACGGCAGAAATAGGCGCCTTTGTGGTACCCATTATCTGGCCGGTATTCTGTGCAAAGGACCATCCCACTGTTAAATGCCCTAAGTCGCCTTGGGCCTGGGACTTCCCAAGTATCTTTATACCCCGGGGATGCACAGAGCTAGTACTTCAGGAGCTCTTCTGTCTGCTGCAGAGCAGTATAAGGTTACAAAGTGCTGAAATTTATGTGTCTTATGTCTCAAAGAAAAGTGCAATTGGGGTTTTCAAGAATTCTGAGTGCTTTTAGTATAGTAGTAGTTCACATAATAGCTTTTCATTAGGAGTAAACAATGCGTCTCTGGTCATTTCTTATCATAAAAATATGCTCCTTCTCAATCGACGACAAATTCTGTACAAATGTATATATGTCTCAGTGGGTACTTTTAGGGCAGGAATTTTTAAATATGTTTTTTTTTCCAGGTTATATTATTGATTTTTATTTAATAAGAATTTTAAATTACATCAGAAATAAAAAAATAGAAATTTCGGAATTGAATCCCACTTAATAAAATAAGTAAAATTTACATTTGATTGAACTGAGTATATAACTGTATATCTATGAGTAGCCACCCTAAACATGGTGTGGTTAAGGATTTATTTTGTTTTGTACATTTTAGCCTGGAACGTAATGGAAACAGAGAGTAGTGTCTGGTTGTTACAATAGACAGTCATTTTTATTGGAGCCCACACAATTAATATTTGACATATTATTAACTAAAATGAAATACTCATTTAAAATCTTTTTTATTTAATTTATATGCCAAAATTTATGGATGAAATGGGATTCGAGCCTGCGCCTGGAAACGCTCCAGTTCTCTAACCACTTGGCCAACCATCCGAATTACGCATTATCCATTAATCTTGCTATGGTTTGTTTAAGTTTTTCTCAAGTTGTGGCGCCCTCTACATTACAGTTTCAGTTTATCTAACTGCTCAACCCAATACAATATATTAGGAAGTAGACTTGAGATGAAAAATTACAAATTGTTTGGTTAAGTAATTAGATATGTCTTGTTACTTTTACTGTACAATATTATGTTTGGGGATCCATGGCAAATTCCGCTTCATTTTGGTTTGAGTAACATTCTAATGACATAATACAATTGTTATTGCGCACTGGGAGGGGTTTTGTTTGAGATTTCGCAAGCGTGTTTCTTTGTGTGCATTCATATTGAACGTATTTTCCTAGCGCTATAATAAGGCCAGGTTGTAAGATTTAGCATTTTACCAGGCCTGTCTCACTCCCCGTGTAGATATCGAAATCGTAAGTACGCGCGGCGGCCTCTACAGAGTAGGCCAGCCAGTAATGACTCACGAGCGAGAAGTGACGCACGCTCGAGCTTTGCTCGTCACCTTCTACACACCAATACGACTGATCTTTTAAATATGGAGAAAAATAAAAAAATCAAAGAGTATTGAAGCTCATTGCGATCCAAATTTAATTAAACTTAACAACTTAATTTTACTTCAGCAAACCTTCTCCGGGAGAGGTTCGAGTCGCTCCAGCGTCGCGGCGCCCTCGCGGCATCGAAGGTGATGATGAAGAAGAAGAGAAGGATCAAGAGTTACTTCAAGGCTGGACATAAGGTTACCGATGCAGATGTCCAGAAGTATATCAATAAGCTTGACGGTACTGCCAAGGGTAAATAAATGTATCTTTATTTGGTATTTGTGTTTTCTTTCAATGCCCGCCGCCATGTACCAATGTGTCATTGAGCCATTTGAAAAAAAATTACTAGCAGGAGGCTCCTTTGCTCAGGTCGCCGGCTAGATGATGGGTACCACGTTGGCTTCTATTACTCTAAGTAATTAGTAAGCATATTATAGTTTAGGTCTTAAGGGCGCCGTAGTTAGAGAAATTACTGGCCAAACGAGACTTAACATCTTTTGTCTCAAGGTGACGAGCGCAATTGTAGTGCCACTCAGAATTTTTGGGATTATTCAAGAATCCTGAGCGACACGGCATTGTAATGGGCAGGGTGTATCAATTACCATCAGCTGAACGTCCTGCTCGTCTTGTACCTTATTTTCATTAAAAGAAAAAAAACATGCACTGGTTTCTTGGAAAGCATTCCTAATAATCAGAGAATAATAAAGTCCTTTTTTATAAAAATATCGTTATGCCAGTTTGGTCTTATGGTATTCATCTTTGGGGTTGTACCAAACATGCAAATATACAAATTGGATTTAGGTAAATAAAACTAAATAAAGTATAAAAATATTTACTTTAATAAACTTAAAGATGTCTTAAAACAAATTCTTCAACTATTTAATACAACTAATACTACAATACAATTGGCAGTTATATTAGGAATTAATAACAGAGAAATAATGCTAACAGTAAAAGTTGGATCATTTTTCTTTTAATTTATACATAACTTATATGAGTTAAAATAGTATTTATATCTAACATCGTAGTTAACATCTTACGCTTAACTAAATACTATCGGCAAGTCGAAATTAACGTTAAGAAAAATAAATTACTCGTAAAATAAAAACTAGTTATACAGAATTTTTTATAGATTTTTATATCTACAAAACAATCAATACATTTTCAAAAATCCGAATTTGTTTACTTGATTTGATGTTATAATAGGTGTTATATATAAGTATAGCTATATAAAGATATATATATATATATATATATAATAAAAAATAAAAAAAAACAGATAATTTGAAAGATTCGCGAAAGTTGTTATAACAGTTTGAAAAATATTGGTATTGTTGTGGTATCAATGTTTGTCTTAAGATGATTAATCATCGCAGACTAATTCTATGATAATTTATAAATGTAAATAAATATAAGCAATATTATATGATAAGTTCAGTTACATTATATTTTGTATTATTAATTATAAAAGGATACAATGGCAAATTTGAATGAATCTGTCGAATATAAGTTTCGTAATTTGTTATTGAAATGCATTATTTAGTTTAAAACGAACTATGAGTACATACGTAAGTAATACTAGCCCCATTTTGCAGCAATGGAATATAGAGATCTTAAAAGTTCAATAGCTCTAGTATCGGATTGTCCTTTACTTTCATCAGTAGCTACTCTCGCTTGTGCAATAGGTGTATCGATCGTTGTAGTCGTAGACTCTTCTATGGATCTATTTGTAAATTTCTTCGCCCCTCTTCGTCTGAGTAAAGTCGTTGATACTGTCGTTGTTGTTACACTTGGTGTTGTAGTCTCTGTTTCTTCTGTTTCTACCGTCGCTGTTGTTGGATTAGAAAGTGCATTTATAGCATCGGCATCAAAATTTAAACTTTTACCACTTCGATTTTCGATTGGTATTCTATCCATCCTGCGTTGGAAGGTTGTAGCCTTTACATAATCGATATCAGCGGCATCCGTAGTTTGAGCTACAGTGTCATTTTCTTCTTCTTTTTTTATTTCATCCATATCTTTTTGAGACACTGCCATAAGAGCTTCCAATAACGCTTTCTTGGATGCTTCTGCTGTTGAATTGTGGTCGTCATCACATGTCTGGACTAATAATAGTATCAGCCGTTTCACTGATTTTGATTTAGTCTTTTTCATTACATTCATTAGTTTTTGGGTAGTGGTGGAGTTCATACCGCCCATAATTTCTTTTGCCTTTTCAACTACTGTATCGGCCATCGTTGTAAAATCTTGTGATCCTTCTGTAGATGTCTGTTCTCGTAAAGCTTTACCTGATCGATTCTTGTACAAGAATGTCGTAATTTCGTAATTTGTTGTAGAAGCAAATGTCTGCTCAGTGGTTGGATAGTTGGTCGTAGTAGGCTGCTCGTAATCGGTTGCTTTACTTTTCTGTTCATCTTGGTCTGGACCAGATGGACTTAGACCATCATTTAATGTGATTGGATCCACTATAGTGCTCTGCCAATTTTTCCAATGAAAGTCTTGAGTTATCTTTTCTGTATCTGAGGACGTGGATTCACTATTAGTAATGACAGGAGTAGTAGTATAAATTTCATTTTCATCTTGTTGGACAGTATTCGTTGCTTGTGTTGTTGTATCTACATATGAAAACACGGGAGCCTCTAAATCCTCTGATGGCGTTTTTATGCTATTTTTTTCAAAAATATTAAATTGTTTTCCAACTCTTAGACTGTTGCTCGCAGGCCCTATAAATGATTGGCTATGAGCTCTTTGTAACTCTTCTTCGTTTTCTAATTCACTACTATCTGTTTCAGGAGAGTATGTCTCAGTAGCTTCTGGCAATGGTGTGGTTACTTTAATTTTTTTACTTTCAAATGTCTGATGAGAGTTACTACTTATTGGTTGTAGTGTTGATGCATAAATATCATCTCCCCAGGCTGTAGGCAAATTCGTTTGTTGTGTATAATCACTTAAAAGTTTTGAATAAGAGAGGTTTTCGGAATCGCCATACACTTTGTTGCTTGTGTTATTTTGGATCTCGCCATATTTCGATAGTGTATAACTATCGGTAGTATGTTCATTTTGATTCTGATCAATCGCTGACACGTCAATACTTGAGGGCGTTTTGGAGATTGCAATTGGAGTTGAGGCAGTTGTGTAAGAAGCTGATATTCTTCCACAGCATATATAGGGGTTTCTGTAGGTCGTTGACGTAGACGTTACTAACGTAACAGGTGGTATCTGTGTAGTAGTCGTTGGCTCAGCTGTCGTAGTAAGATCTGTCCTAAATTTCAGTGATTTCCCGTCCTGGAGTTTAGTTTTGTGATCGTCGGAAAATCCAAGAATTTCATCATCATCCTCATTTATTGTGGTTGTTGGTTCAGTATTAGTAAAATAATCAGTTGCATACATATCACCGAACGATGGAGGAGTTGGTCGTATATCTGATAGAACCTTTCTGAACTGAACAGGATCTTGAAGATAGGCCGATAGTGCATGTGTAAAAACTTGTGCTAGTTCTCGTATTTGAGGAGAGGAGGCTAGTGGGGTTTGACTCATTTGAATGTTAAGATCTTCAGCCAGTTCATTATAAGTTCCATTTGGGTCCATCATTATTTCTTCCAAGAGCTCGGCATTATTAGCCGTGTTTCCAAATAAACTGCTGTATTTGTTTAAAGTGTGACGGCTAAATAAATTGGGCAAGACTTCGCCAATCGGATCCATTGCATCAAGGGCTTGTGTTGTAGATTCGTTAGTGTCTGGGCGTTGTGTGGTTGAGAGATTATCTAAGGCAGTCGAATAGTAGATAGCAAGCGAATGAAGTGTTTTTGGGGTTAAAGAAGGAGGAACAACTAGGCCGGGTCGATTAGGCTGATCCCCATAATACCTATTAGGTTGTGTAGGTGGAACAGGCTGCGTCGGTCCGAAAGAATCAAAGTTTATCTTCTGTAACAATCTCTCTCGTCTTTCCTGATATGTTGGTTCTGTGGACTGTGTGATATCATTATTAATCGTCGAAAATACTTCAAAAGCATTTGTAGATGCAGTTTCATATGTGCTGTCCGTATTAGAACTGTATGGTACTTTAGTCGTCGATTCTTTATTTATTATCTCACTTCTGGGTGTAGCTTCAATAAACTTTTCAGTCGGTGTGTAAAGCTGTGTTCTATTTTTCTCTTTTCGAAGAAATGTTCTAAGAAGTGACACACCCGGTCTAGTGTAAGGTTCTCGTTTTTCCACAACTGTACTTAAATAACTTTTTGTATAAGGAACTAAGGTTTGCCTTTTTGTTGTAGTCTCTGGTGTTATTTTAGATTGAATATTATATAGTGTTGTTAAATTGGGATTACTTCTAGTTTTAATCGGATTAGCGGGTAGGTTAGGCTTATAAACAGGATATGGTCGTAAATTTTTAGTGTTATAATCACGAAGGAACTGTCTGTTCTGATTTTCGGCAAAGGAAGCAGTTTCTGCAGCTTCTTGCATTTCTTTAATACTATTGTAATCACCAGCAGATGGGTTCGCTCTTCGTGTTGGTATATCGAAATATGTTGGCAGGGTTGTCTTAATTGGTATGCTCCCGAAGTCGTTTGATATAAGTTGGACTAAGCTCTTCCTCCTATTTTCGAAAGGAGATGGCGATAGTGATCTTTGTGTTGGATTGATGTTAAAAAGTGCTTGGTAACTCCTTGGCGAAGCTTTGCTTGTTGAAGCTGGAGTAACAGTTTGCCTTTGCCTACTCCTAAACTGTCTTTCGGTTGAGGTAGGAACAGTGACTGTTACTCGTGCATTTGCAATTCCAAACGGTTGAGGTTCCGCAGTTTTGCTGAGACTTTTTGTGATCTTCTGCGATTTCTTCTGCTCGTTGGAATAATACTCGACACTAGATTCATAGAGAGCTGGCGAAGAGGCGCAGTCCACCTTGAACCACCAGTCACAAATGAGATGAGACTGGCTAAAGATGGTCCCGTTTGGACATAAGAAGGAAATCTTGCGGGACGTGTCACAAATGTGGAATACCTGGAAGATAATAAACACTTAGAACTTCAGATTCAGTAAAAATATGGGTTTAGTAAAAGTTAAAGGAGTAGTCGGCCTGCGACATCCTCTATCTGAATTGAAATTGAGTGTCCAGGTAGAAATGTGCAAGTAGTAACAAATATGGATATTTGCACATAATATAAGCTGATATTATTTCAATACATCTTTGACTATATTAACATATATGTGTTTGTTACTATTGGACGCTGGTCGTGTGATATGCAAAGAGTGCCCATATGAATAGGTGCCACTTAGCGTTTGGGTCTCGGAGTTATATATGGTCATAGTAAATGAAATGAACGGTTAGAGTTTATTGAGTAATTCCACTGACCAACTGGGTATGTGGCAATTACCTGGTCGTTTGAAGGTCTGTAAGAACATGGCGGGTGCAACAAAGAGCGGCGATAACATGCGCATGATGTCCACTAAATTGAAATCAGGAAAATGGGAGTAATTGCTGCACCTTCGCTGTTAATTAGCTGTATCATTTTCTTGGTCGTATTACTTTCACTAGAGTGACTAATGAATAATGAATAAAAGCATTCAGTTCACTATCAATATCTATGGTCAATGAAAACTTTTTGGATATATTAAGCTTCATTGTGTCTACCACATTGTCATAGGGAGTGTTCCGAAGAGCTGTTTAACCTGATTCCTGCCGCCCAATTCCACCTTCCCACGACACGCCACAAGTTAGGATATCATCCCCACCATCTGGATGTGTGGCGTACTCCACAGTGCGGTATTCAAGGAGCTTTCTTCCACGTACTAAAAAACTGTGGAATGAGTTTCCATGTGCGGTGTTTCCGGGACGATTCTACATGGGTGCCTTCAAAAAAGCGGGTAAACCTATCTTAAAGGCCGGCAACGCTCTTGTGATTCAATTTGATTAGAATGGTGGCGCTGATCACTTATCATCAGTTGACCTGTATGCTCGTTTGTCCTCTCTTCCATAAAAATAATATCTTAAATACCTGGCAATCAGTTTCCAGGTCGGCGTAGTATCCAGTAGGCACGTTCTTGCAGTTGAATCCGGTGTTAGGTATGCGTGGTAATGCTGGGAAATCTACACCTGCCTTGCCAATTACACCTGTTGATAGTAAAGTTCATGATAAGCTAAATCTCAGGAATATAATAGTGTGATAAGTTTGGTTGGCAAATGAGACTTAACATCTTATGTCTCAAGGTGACGAGCGTAATTGTAGTGCCGCTCAGAATTTTTGGGTTTTTCAAGAATCCTGAGTGGCACTGCATTGTAATGGGCAAGGCGTATCAATTACCATCAGATGAACGTCCTGCTCGTCTCGTCTCTTATTTTCGTAAAAAAAAACTAATAGATAATATAAGCTTATGATGGTTTATCGTTAACGGATGTTGTGAATTTATAATCTTACTAACTCGCCTGCAATATGACCCCACACTTATCTGGACTGTGCCAAGTAACATTCTTGATTTTGCTCGCTCTTTAATATTAAACTTTTGATTTTACTACAGATTAATACAAAATATAGTTACTTATAAAAGGAAAAGCAATAAAAAAAAATAGTATTGAGTTCAATGGACGCATCATTTTACGCACGCTGTAAATAAGTTATAAGTATTACAAGAATATTGTATCAACATGGCAATATTTTTTTGAGAAATATATAACTTCTTCAGCAACTGCAGTTCTCGATCATCGAATCGACCAATCACCTCATGCATCGCTTGTTAATGAGTATGATGTTTGGAATGCTTCCGTCGCCACATTTCCAAAGTGAGCATGATAATATCATAACTTATCAAAATCGGCCAAAGCGTTTGGTATCAAGAGAGTCACGAAAGAACAAACTCATTTGTGTCACTCAGATTGGTGAAAAATAAATATTTATAACGTCACTTTCGGCCGTTTCCAATATTCATTCTATCTTCAATTGTGGCCTACTTGAGATAAAATCGTAACTATAGTTGACTTTTCGGTCTCAATAAACTTATCGACCTCACCTTATCCGTACACGCTTTTTGTCAATGGGAGGACGTATAGCTTACCAGCGATAGAAGTTTGTATGGAAATTGTAATTCACGCGTCCTAATATACCGGGTATTTTGGGATAGCTTCAGATTATTGACAGCTAATTACTGACAGTAGAAGGTAGTAATTTATCTCTATCTGTAGATAGTATATTGGGAACGGCCGTTAGACTGGTAAAAACGTTTCAACCATGGAGATGTAAGTTAAGAACAAAAAATTAAGTTAAACATACCTTGATGTTCGACAATGTCGGCTTGTGCGGGTGGAATGAGTCTCTTTACTAGTGCCTTGCCCTCCGTGTAACTTTCGAACTCCGCAGCGCCCATCGCCGCAGCCAGAGCCTGGATGGATTGAGTACTCGGCGCTGGGATGTACAATCCTTCACGACTCTGAAATGAGTTAAGTTTACCCAATTACGTTTCAATAATAGTTAAAGATTCTTACCTAAACGAAATAAAGTATAAGAAGAAGAATGATATAAATGAAGATTGAGACTATGTTTTGGAATGTAATGACTAGGAAAATACCTCTGAACTATATAGTATATTCTTTCAGAAATAAATCATATTGTATAACTTGCTAAGTATCAGGTACCTGTTATTTTTGGGGATTTAAATTACAATTTGTGGAAATTATAATAATATTGACACACTTTTTTAAATTATCTTACCCTAAACTAGGCATAGCCTGTACTATGGGTACAAGACAACAATATATTTAATACAATATACTTACCTTAACATAAATAAATACATATAAGCATCCATGACTCGGAAACAAACATCAATATTCTTCATATAAATGATTGCACCTACCGGGATTCCAACCCGGGACCTCTAGCTTAGTAGTCAGGGTCACTAACCATTCGGCTATATGGGTCATCAAGCGAATCTATTGCTAAAGGGCAGATGTGATTATTAATGATTATGCTCGCTATCACCTGTGTACCCCGTGTCCCCCGCCCTATCAAGCCGCGCACTACGAGCGCAAATCGAGCGCTGTATCGTATGTATTATCGCAAACTCACTACACTCACCCAGATGAAGGACCTCCGAATGGTCCGAAACTAGACGGTACATACATCGATAAACCGTGAGTAAAGATATAATAAAGCCGATTTAAATACAAAATTATATGCATTAAGCATATTTACATGAAACTTTCGCAATCTCAAAGGTAATTTGATTGTCAATCTTTTAGTATACGGCTTTTATTTATACTGTGTGTGATAAATCAAGGTGCATTATTATTCCAATAATCTTGGTATGCAATGAATCGGGGTCTCTTGCGAGGGACAGCCAGCAGTCATTTGCTGACCATTGTCACGAGTAGACGCAGACGCTCCACGCAAATACAACACGGTTCATTTGCTTGATTTCGCGCCAAAATAGTTCATCATCAGCCGCAAGACGTCAACTGCTGGACAAAGGCCTCCCCCAAAGATCTCCGCGATGATCGGTCCTGCGCTGCCTTCGTCCAACGTATTCCGGCGATCTTGACCAGATCGTCGGTCCATCTTGTGGATGTTTTCCTGCCAACACTACGTCTTCCGGTACGTGGTCACCATTTGAGGACTTTGCTGCCCCACCGGCCATCTGTTTGTCGAACTATGTGTCCTGCCCTTGTGTTGCCTTCGTCTTCAGACACTGCTGTATTTGGGACGAGAGTTGAACGGAGTTTCCCGGACGCCAAAATGGTTACTAAACCCAAATCATTAAAAAAACGATATAGTCTGGCAAAAAATTAATTAATTAGCATATTAAAATAAAAAAACGTGTTTTGCGAAATGTGCATTGCGAGTGTACGTTGCGCGGTCGCGAGAAGGTCATTTAATGTAGCCAGATTAAAAAACCAATACATACCGATCGTCGGCCGGCTGTTCTACGTGCAGCATCAATTGTTTGTACAGAACCTGTAACAATATAATATTATACTTAAATACACATCCCGAAGCATCACTCTAGAGATAGTTGGACGCTGACAAAACACAAGAGTTAACGTAGTAACGGCAGTAAAGAAGCGGCGGCGTAAAAGGTAGATCCGTTGACTCTCACCACGGAGCTTCCGGTTCGATTTTCGCCCGCCTCGTACCAATGTGTTTTTGAATTTGTATGTACTTATATCTCGTGCATATTTATTTGGTCATTTCTCTTTTTCTACATACACCGAGGGATTAACATATTATTTCAAACTGACGAGCGCAATTGCAATGCCGCACAGAATTAAAAGAAAATCATAAACGAAACACACTAACAAAACGACCAAAAGCGTAGCGTAATTTGATGCGGACCTTATCACGTCGTACTGTGCTGTCGGCCTGATACTTAATCTAATATTATATATATTCATCTGTCGCTTGCTAGTTATTACCACATTTATAACACGCCTCAGTTCTGGAAACTCAAGGCACTTCAGTCAACGGATCAGAAAATCTATCTATCCAATCTGAAAATGCAGCCAGTATTCTCGGTACACTACCGCGTAATGATAGTTTTAATTTAATGTAATCATAGTATTATTTTTATGGAAGAGGAGGACAAACGAGCGTGGCGTTTAAGCTATAACAGAATTATTCTCTTTCGAGAATGTTCTACGAGTACAAAACTGCAGTATTATAATACTAATATTGCACGCAATAGTTGTGTATGTAATTTTATATAATTTGTATCTAATTTAATTCCCACTAGCTGTAATGATGCAAACGACATTTTAATGAAACTAATGCAACCGACAGATAAAAACACAGCTTTTTATTCCCCAACATCAGATCTTCACATAACTACACATTTTTATTATGGATTAATAGTAGGACAGATGAGCGTACGTATCACCTGATAGTAATTAGTAAGTGCGCAAAAAAGAGGAGTATCAGGTGTGTTTGCGGCCTTTAAAGTACTCATTTTACGTATTATTTGTTTATGAGAAAAAGTGGCGAGAGAAGTAATTGCCTAAACACATTGTCGGATTTGGACCATCGGACGAACCGGTGGGCGCCTCGCTCTCAAGGTACGGTCCGGATGGTAATAATAATAATTTTGTGCGTTGGATAATGCGACATACCATAAAATATGGTATGCGGTACCAGACCGCCACCGATGGTTCGGCCGTACCAAATCAAATTATGTGTTTAGGCTATAAGACATTCACCGAATGCTAGTATTATTAGCCCTGCCCAATACATTGTAGTGTAGAGGATTGCGCGATTCCAATTATTGCGCTCGTCACTTTAACACATAAGATGTTAAGTATCATTAACTGAGTAATCCCACAAGTTACAACGCACTTTAAGCCGACACACAATAATATACATCACTTAAACACGAATTTAATGTAGCTATGTTAAAAAACAATGTTGAATTCATTCAATTCAAGAAGAAATAATAAACTGTATGTCACGTGTTATTGGTTAGCTAGAGTTAAGAGCTCCTTCAAAGGTCTTAGTCCTTCTAGGACTCACTGAGCACAAATTTAAGAAATATATTAAAACTTTTTGGAAAAGAAGGCTTTCTATATAAGATATATGGTTCTGGTTCAACGAGGCCACCTATAATTATATAAAGTAGGCTATAATACGATATTAAAGATGGGCTGGGTCTTTCTTATTAGTTCTTCTCCCCATGACATAGCCCCTTTACGAACTAATGTAGCTTCATGACGTTTACCAAGTGTTTTTAAAATATGTTATGCTATTGTTACTTCCTATGTTAAAATAAATATGTTTCTATTTCTTATTGCTTGTATCCTGAAAAATGCGCCTGTGGTCCCACCTATCCGGGATCCTTTACTAAGAATCCCCCGACTGGTTGATTATTTTATATTACAGTGATTATAAAAGACTTTATGGTCTAGTGAGATTCTTGTAGATTTTTCTTACGGGATCTACCTACTTGTTGCAACTATTATAGATTCAGTATATTAAATCAAAAATGTATCAAAATTCAAGAGCAAGCAAGCTAGTTTAAGCCTTTTAGAATTTTATTTGACTTGATTTGATTTTGTTATGTTGAATTACAATTATAAAACTTAACTACATAATATTCAACCTAAAAATAAAGTATTAATGTAAATATACAAATAAAAACTCGATAACAAAAATGTGAAACTTGAGTCATAGTTTTATGGGTAGGTATATCGTTGTTTCATGTTTCAACAAGATGTTTCAAAAGTGTTAGATTTTACGTAAAACTTGCTGTAACTGTTTAGTTTCGATTCAATTGAGTTATCAGATCCATATTGGGTCGTCACGTATGTCTCAACTATCAGTGAAAGTGGGTACCTACTCTGTTATAATACAGCTGTTAGACTAGACTAATAACTGGACATTACAGATAATTGTTAACATTATTCTCTCGTCTAAGAAAGGCATTGTATACAATTCGTGAATGTAATTGTCGATTTCCTTTTTGACAAGCATATAAGAGGTACCAGATTTATGTTTGAGTATATGCAGTACTCATACTGTGGTAGAAAGGCAAATTATTCATATAAAAAGGAGAAAAAGAAGTCCAAGAAAGAGATGGGAGGGCAAAATTTGTGATATGGCTGGAACAAGTTGGAGATAAAAGGTAAGGGACAGGGAATTTTGGATAATTTTTGGGGACGCCTTTACCAAAGGGCTAACTAACATAAAACTATAAATTGTATTTTATTGTTTCCTCGTCACTTTATCGAAAAGGAGGACAAACGAGTGTACGGGTCACCTGGTGTTAAGTGATGACCCCCGCCTACATTCTCTTACAATACCAGAGGCTTTAATGAAGGTGTACGCGCTATTTTTGATGATACCCATGTCGTAACATCCCGGAAACACCGCACAAGGAGGCCCATTCCATAGCTTTGATGTGCCTCGTAGAAAGTACCTTGAAAACCGCACTGTGGAGATTTACATATGTCGAGATTTACAATTTGCATGCATGAATGTGGTCGTACCTAATCCTAAATTAGAGATTAATGTTGAACTTCAGCAAACTCACGACTAGTCCGTAAGTTTTGTAGATGTGTATAAACATATGTTAGCACTTTAATGTAATTAATATACTCACACAGAGTAAACAATAGACACAGAGAAAGCTGAAATCCATCCAGCGCCATCAAACTTCGCTTCCACCGCATTGCTGATCTGGAAAATGAGAAAATTTGTTGAAAATCTCACCAACATTTGCAGGATTTATAATTAGATTCTATCTACAGATAAAATGGACTGTGGGTGTTTTATAACAATGGACACTACAGGGCTAAACACACATAAGTAATTATAAAAATTATATACCTAATGGTATTGTTTGTAATTTCCACGGTTTCGTAAAAACAGAATCATAGCGATGTTACTGGAAAATCTCGTTTTGACTCACAAAAGTAAAGACATCTATTTAGAACATAATACCGAAGAATTTCCTATAAAAATAGATTTTTACAGACATAAATTAATAATTATCCATGACCGCTTTCTATTGAAATAAACCTTATAAAATTGTTGTCAATGGCTATTATTCCGTCAGTAGGAATAGCACACAAAATATTATTCTGCTAGCCATCCTCGCTTACAGCCAACTAGTATCGTATAGTTGATCCATACCTACAATCAAGTGAAATCTAATCTGCCGTCGGTTAATGACTGACATAAAAGAGCCATTTGGGTTTTCGCCGAAAGGAGCCGGAGATTTAACTTGGTTTGCTTATGCTTGCCAAGGCAACAACATCTAAAAATTCCTCAGTCATCGTCTTAATTGCTTTTCACACGAAAAACAAGCCCCGGGATTTCATCGTTAGACTAAATCAAATATAGGTAGTGTACTCTGCAATTTGACCGATAACGTGTATTTTAGTCTGCACGAGCAAATCACTCTAAATTGTACGAGAGATGCTAAGTTACGACGATGCTTCAGACTTCATCAGCAAATACCTTCGTTTGCCTAGCCTACCATATATTTTAGAGCCAACCTTCGCCATGGCAAGTGTCTTCAGGCTTCTTCTCATGTCCAAGGCACCAGGATCATTCCATCAGGACATGTCCCATTGCGACGGTCTGATCGGTCTGCTGAAGACTTGCAAATGTCGCAAATATATCGGCCTCTGTGAGTCTATCTATCTATCGAGATATACCTTTGTGCCGTTTGGTGCCGAGACACTTGGTCCGTGGGGCCCAGAGGCGCGGAGAATGTACAAAGTATTATCTTCGCGTCTCAATAGGGCTCTAAGCGCTAGCAGCCATTTCAGTGAACGAATCAGCCTAGCTATCCAAAGTGATGATTAAATATAGTTATAATTATTATTAGAATAAAGTATATTAGAATAAATAAAACATTATATTGCCTAGCTATCCAACGCGGAATTTCTGCCTGTATTTTTGGTACGCTTCCACGTAATGATAGTTTTAATTTTATGTAGTCATAGTATTGTAAATATAGTTTTGTTTTGTTTTGTTTGAATAAATTAATAAAATATTCATATTAAATATTTTATCAATATCTTCGTAGTCATAAATAATTATTAACGATAAAATAGCCGACCAACCTTAACTTTCATATGTAAGTAACTTTGAATTTCCAATCCAACCACAGTGATTACAAATTGTACACGGTCTATCATTTATTCAAAAATATTTGTTTGCATAACAGAGAAAGTACTTGCGATCTAATAAATGTCAAAGATCAACGGTTGATAAGCAGATGCGCAAGATTCTCGTAGGTATAAATCATGTCGGTGCAACTTGCCGGGGAAAGCTACTGAATAATCCATGCAAATTGTTAGCTTGCTAAGTGATAATAGCAGAGAAGAGTTGCCACTATAATTGATGGCCACTTACTTAGGATTCTACGTTTGCTTTTGCGAAAGCAATCTTTTGTATTTGTTTGTTTATTCTGTTTACATTAAAGTCATACCAATACCATAGACTTGAAAATAACGGATGAGATGTGCAGTACGTTCAGCGGATGGTAATTGATACGCCCTACCCAATACAATCCAGAGCTGCTCAGGCTCGTGAAAATTCTTGAAAAATTCTGATCGGCACTACAATTCCGCTCGTCACCTTTGAGACATAAAATGTTAAGTCCCATTTGCCCAGTTATTTCACGAGGTACGGCGCCCTTCAGACCGCATCACAGTAATGTTTACACATTACTGCTTAACGGTTGAAACAGGCACTGTTGGGGTGCCAATAATCTAGCCGGCATCCTGTGCAAAGGAGCCTCCCACTAGTAATGCTAGAGTATAGATTTTGATTGAGGGGTCGTAACACAGTCAGCTACGCTTGGCATTTAAGATAATCTCGCTCTTTAGTACTTTGAATTTAGAATCACTAGCTAACGCACACAGTGACATATTAAAATTGGTCACACATTATTGAGCTGTGACGAATATACGCTATTATATTCTAAGTCTATCCTTAAAACAGTCATAATCTCATCCCAAGTTGCTTCATCGCTTAGATAATAATATTGACACACTTTTTACACAAATTATGTTGCCCCAAATTAGGCATATATAGCCTATGCTATGGGTTTCAAGACAACGATATATTTAATACAATATACTTACTTAAACATACATAAATACATATAAACATCCATGACTCGGAAACAAACATCCATAAATCATATAAATGCTTGCACCTACCGGGAATCAAACCCGGGACCTCTAGCTTAGTGGCTAGGATCTTATATAAGATAAGCTGCAGTTGTGTAAAGATTATATTTTTATTCTACAAATCTAGTAGCTTATAAACCTAACCTTATATATGACTAGCAGATACCCCACGACTTCGTCCGCGTAGGGCTGAGCACGTGGTGGCGACATTTCAATTCAATTTTTAAAATAAAAGAACTCTTATATCATAAAATGACATCGCGACACTTTTTGTAAAAGTTGATGTGTTCTGCAAATTCAAAGTACATGATTTTTTTCTATCATCAATAGTTTTCACAGCACTCTCGATGTAATGAATATCTTATTTAGTAAGGATTCCATTGATATTCCTATTTCACCCGGGGATGGTGAAAGCATCCCAAAAGTGAAAGAATTATTCAAATAATATTAGTAAAGAAAAAAAATATTATTAAATTATTAAATGTATTGTAATATGCTTTATATATTTTGCACAAGTAATGCGAAACATACTAAAATAGGATTATTTTATGCTTATATCAACCTATTACAACATCACTATATGTGTGACAAGACAGACAGTCAAGTATATATTGTTGTTAATGATCCTTTTAACCGAAATACCATCAGTGTTAGACAATACGATGCGATTACAATCAGTTGTAGAAATCAATTTGTTACAACAATATAGTTCGTTACCGCAGAGGTCAACTAAGAAACAATAAAGTTTAATTTCGGATGAGTTACATACAATGCACACGATAACTACATCCGAATTAGATTAAGCCGCTTCCTAGCAACTATTCAGAATAGATTTGTAGTATCTGATGCAAATTAGTTAATCTTTGTGTTTAGTAACTCGAACAGCCTAGATTATCAGTGCCGCTAGGATATGCCTATCGTACAAGGTCCGGTGGAACCAGACGCATTTTTGAGGTTAAAACTTGTTTAGCGGCGTTGAGCACTTTTCTTGGGATGGGTTAAACTGATCGAAAATTCAGATTTATCGAATCAGAATCTTCTCGTACTCATTTATCACCATAAATGAGAAATGAACCTATTTTATTTCGGGTGATACAAAAGTTTAATAATCAATTCCGTCGCGGCAACGAACCACCGTTCGCTTTTGATGTATCTCCGTAGGAATGCTTTAATAAAACCTAACAGCTTTTGAAGCGGCATCAAAATATAATTTTCATGAGTACCAATTATTACTTCATCTTCATCAGCATCAGCCGGAAGACGTCCACTGCTGGAAAATGGCCGTCCCCAAAGATCTCCACGACGATCGGTCCTGCATTGCACTCATCCAACTTTTTACTAAATAATAATTATTTTTTTTTCTTTCATTTCAAAATTCTTTATTAATAAATGATAACACAACAGAATTGTACAGCGATTTACGTTTCAACATTAACCATGAGAAAAAGAAGGAACGCCTGTTAAAGTTTTTACAAACATAATAAAATAAATCTCGATAAGACAATGTATAACTGCTACAATCACTAAAATTAATTGTGACTACAACATCCAATACGTATTATTTGAAAATAATTACGCTTGTTACAATATATATTCACAAATCTAAAAGTTATATTTTTTTTAATTCCATCACAATGTACAACCAAATACTAAATAATAATTAATTACTTTCACAGCTAACGCAAAAAACCGAGATAAAAACTGCTACCCGAAGAAATAAGGACAACAACTAAGGCAGGGGTGCTCAAGCTTGAACTGCTGGCGATCTACCTCAAAATTGTTAGACTACGATCGATCGGCTCTGAGAGGCTTCAAGTATGTGTGATGAAGGATTTTCGTCTAGGTGTAGAGTGTCACGATGACATAGATATTAGTTTTGCGCCAAATATGCATTTTTTTAGTCAAGGTCTGCTCTTAAATGTCAATGAAAGAACTGATAATTATTATTTTAAATTGCGAGTTTATTGGTTCTTACAAAACAAACGCGTTCTAAAGTTCTAAGCTTAACTAAAGAGTGACTTTGGATGTTGAAGCGTGACACTGCATGTCCTGAGCATACTTTCATAAGATGGTACGTAATTACCGTTCGTATTTTAGTTTGTTGTACCGGATTTTTTTCTCGAGATCGACTCAAAAAGCACTCGCGATCGACCTGTCGATCCCGACCGACCGTTTGAGCATCCCTAAACTAAGGTATTAAATGCTCTGGGTATTCAAAAATACATAGTTTTAAATTTAATAATTTTCGAAACCGTTCATAATGAAAAGCCAATATATACTGTATACCTATATAATATATCGTGTAATGGTCCTAAATCTGACGCTGTCGTACACGACGCGTTACAACGCGAAAATCTGACGCTCGTCTGCTAGAGAGCCCGCGCAGCGAGCTGTACGAAAATCCGTATAAAAGATTCACTGCAAAATAAAATACGGGATGCACTCCGGGAGTGCCGGCAGAAGAGAAAAATTGAACAAAGAAATACAATATTTTGTGTATTTATCTATCGCTCATATTTTTAGGACCTTTATGAAGAATTAACACGTTTCTTAATTTGCTGACTGCCCGTTACAGAGCAAACATTGATATTAAAAAACGACATATCAAATTTACCTGCTTAGATTACATTAAATGATTTAAAACTTGAAACAATAATTTAGACTAATAATAATTTACATAATATAAAATAATAAAATATTTTTTCAAAAACTTAATTATTATGTACTTAGCAGTGAAGCAGGTTTTTTTTATTTTTCAGTATTTTTCATTGGAAAAAAAATTGCATGGGACTCTATTTCAAATTCTTACGTCGAGCTAACTCAATATTGAATAATTATATTAAAATAAAATGTACATCATGGTATAGGGAATTTAATTTAAGACACTAAGGCAGCATTATTTAAAAAAAAATCAAATAATTTTTAGCAAACAGAATCTGCAAAATTCATCATTTAACTGCGCTTGATGGCTCAGTTCCGCGCCTTAATGTATATTATGATACGAAATTGCTTTTTTGTTTTCTTGTATGATTCCGTTTAAAAGCTCACAGCGAGTACAACTTACGTTACGTAAGCCAATAGTTCGGTAAGCGTTAGATAAACAATAGGGCGTCACCGAGTGCGCGACCGACACGCCTGTTGTTCGACAGGCATTATATGGTAATAGCTTCTATATCATAACATGGTTTGATGTAATGCTTTTATCACCGGGTCCACGTGTAACGGGTGAAAGAGAAAGGTAGGCTTAGTATTAAGCTAGGTAGGTATAATTAGCATTATTGTGTTTGGGTCTGAAGGGCGCCGTAGCGAGTGAAATTACTGGGCAAATGAGACTTAACATCTTATGTCTCAGGGTGACGAGCGCAATTGCAGTACCGCTTAGAATTTTTGGGTTTTTCGAGAATTCTGAGCGGCACTGCATTGTAATGGGCAGGGAGTATCAATTATCACCAGCTGAACCTCATACTCATATTGTCCATTGTCATAAAAAAATAGAATATAGCTATACAGTGTTTAGTTGACCTGACAGATACTAAGAAATATGCACAAGAGATCAAGGGCGACAAATTAAACGATGGGAAGATGACCTAAAAAGAGTTAAAGGCCCATATTGGATAAGAATGGAGAGAGAAAGAGAGAAAGATGGACGAGCTGTTAAAAAATCGTAAATAATTAGTTAAGGATATACAAATTGTTTTTATTAGTTACAGCAGTAAAGGCTTATTTTTTATTTATACTAAGCAATATACTAAGACGGTAATTCCAAGCGTAGCTGACTGTTTACGACTTGTCAATCAAAACCGGTCACAGTAACAATAGATTCACTCTCCTTTTTACCTAGCCGTATCTCCGTTAGAGATTTTCTTCTTTCTCATATGCTTCGGTCGCCTATACGTTGGTATATTGTAATAGTATAAATACAGTTTGCTGAAAGTTGAGTGAAATATATTATTAAAGATCTTTCGCTGTCTTTCGTTCTTTTATGTGAGGACAAGGAAGTACATAAGATTTTAGGTTGTAGGAAGTTTGTGTGCAAAAAGCATATGCATTTATACAGAAATTAAATAATTATTTAAACAATTCTGCGTTAAATGCAGAGCAGCTCGATTGTCGGGGACCCATTACTTTGTGAACGGCTGGATCACTTGGCGTTGCGTAGGGACGTTGCTTCACTGTGTGTCTTGTACCCCATTGATCACGGGGAATGCTCCGAAGAGCATTCAGCAGGGAGATTCCTGCCGCCGAATTCCACCGTCGCACGACACGCCACAAATTAGGATATGATCCCCACAATCTAGAAGTGTGGCGGTCCTCTACAGTGCGGTTTTCAAGGACCTTTTTTCCACGTACTACAAAGCTTTGGAACAAGCTTTCTTGTTCGGCGTTTCCTAAGCGATACGACACGAAAAATAGCGCCTACACCTTCCTTAAAGAAGGGCAACTCTAGTCTTGTAAAGAAAGGCGGCGGTGATCACTTAACACCAGGTGACCCGTACGCTCGTTTGTCCTCCTTTACCATAAAAAAAGATATATCATATCAATAGAAGCAATAAAGCATGTATGTATTCTTAAATACTTAGTTCACACATTTAAGCTTACATAATTTATACGTCTAGAACAGACTGTGACATCTGTGAAAATGAAAAATTTACAAGTAACCTCTATTTTGAGCAATACAAGAAGAAGTGACACTAACAAGAAGTGACATACAAATAGTGAGTGTAAGACGTAGCTTGTCACGCGCACTATAGTAATAAACCTGGTCTGCTGTCATCAGATGTATACCAAGCAAAAGGCTCTATCTAGACGTATAACTTAGCTTAAATGTGTGTTTTTATAACAAAATATATACACACTATCGCCAAACTTAATCAGTTTGGTTAGCTTTATTGAAAACGAAGTATAAGCAATTTTATGTAAAAGGACGTAGACAAACTGATCTAAATATTAAATATAATGTTGACAGTTTTTTTTATTTATTTTTTCAATGGTTTCATTTTCAATGAGACTAATTATGAACGCAGTGAGTTTTATACAAGATAGTATATATTAAATACTTTTATTAGATATATTAGATATATTTATAGTTTAAGGTGTTATCTTAGATAAGGACCTTAATTTCTCTGATCACATTAATAAGAATCTCTAAAAGCTGTAGAATTTATAGATTTGTGTATTTTCATAGAATATAATAGAATAGCTAATTTAAATGAGCCGAATAGAAGACACTACAAATAAATTTCATTTCATTTAATTTCTTTTAGAAATTTGCCAGTAAAATAATAAGTATTATATAAGTAATATGAGCTTGCATCTGCGACACTGCCGTATATTTCGACATTCTTATCTACTATTTCGGTCAAATAAGAAAAATGTTAAAATTTAGAACTAGCTCGAAGCAGCACAAACTGTAAACTTTTACGGCCTTACAAATAGACTGGGTATAAAGTTATAACTGATGATAAACAAAGAAAATGCAAAATGCTTACAATATCGTCGACAACACTGTCAATACGAGTACAATGATAATTCTGAAATTTCCGAATGACAAGCTGCCTTGCAAATAAACGCGGGAAACGTTATACGTCCCAACAAACCATTCGTAAGCAAAATATCTACTTGTAAACATTTTACATTTTCTTGGTTTATGCTTAGTTATAACTTTATGACAATTCTATTTGTAAGTCCGTTAATCTAAACGATTTTCAGTTTTTTCCGTAACTAACAGTAACAACAATCTTTTAATTTTGTATGTCCAAACTGAAATGAAAATCATTTGATCATTGAAAAATTAATTTAAAAGTTTCTGAGACACTTTATTCAGATTCAGCGTAAGCCAGTGATCGCATACTGGCATAAGTATTATATACAAATACTTAAATTTACCTCAGAGAAAGATTCACATCTATGTTAGACCGTGGAAAGTTCAAGTAAAAGGTACCTCGTGACCTGAGCCTCAAGTGGTGTGGTACCTTTCATCCGGCTATTTACGGCTAAGATATTTCGTTCAATGGAAAGCTGTAAGTTTCTAAGCTGTCTTGGTCGTGGCTGTGCGAAATTATTACTAAATTCGCGTGAACATGAAATAATAAGTTAATATTATTTAAAACTAGCTGCTACCCACGACGACGTCCGCGTGGACGCTTTAAAGCACCAAAAATATTTAAAATACCTGTGCCTAGCGTGATAATATGTAGCCTATATGTTGTCGCGACCTCTAGTTTAAATTGAAAATTTGAATTAAATTTATTGAGTATTTCGCCCGCCACCGGACCGCACCATAATATCACGGACTCGGTTGGTCATTGTAACATGTTTTCATGATAAAACTTTGAAACATAAAAAAATTAAACATTTCATAGTATTGAAATATATCAATAATATTGTATAAATATATAAAACATTAAGTAATTTTGGCGTGAAAGAGTAACAAACATATATCCATACATTCGTACAAAATTTCGCGTTTACATTATTCGATGGATATTACAAAGAAGAAATTTACCTTATTATTCATGAGGTGATAAAAGAAACGTTAAGATGAGCTGAAAAAATAACAACTCTTAAAATTACCATTAAGGTATATGATAAATAAACTAAAGAAAAGCGTGTCATTAAATATCATATTATGATTTCAATTTAAAAATGCTCAAAAATAGAATTGGGTACGTCTAATATTTTTTGGTTTAAAGATGGAAAAGTCCCTCTTGGTTCGTATCTAATAAAAGTATTTAATATATACTATCTTGTATAAAACTCACTGCGTTCATAATTAGTCTCATTGAAAATGAAACCATTGAAAAAATAAATAAAAAAACGTATTTATTAATAATAACAATTATAATTACCAAAACTTAACTATGTAAACATATTTAAGTACTTGTGTGATCTTATTATGAATTCAATGTATGTAATCAGGATAAACACATGTTTAATATGCATATTTTTTATAAATATAAAGTTGCCAAATAATCATATATATTGCGTAAATTTTTTGTTGAGAATTGGTAAATCTAGAATAACTTAGTATTCGGTGCCATTTCCTATCATCAAATCGAGTTAAAATTATGTTAGTCACTAAAGGTCAAAAGTCATTCTTTATAACCCCAAGCGATTATCTGAGTTACAATATAGAAACAAAAATATCTCAAAAATCCTCATCTATTTGCTTGGCTCGTGTGTATCGTGAATGATTCAGTGAAAGTGTTGTATTGGCGCAATTCAAAGACTTAAAGCTAATAATATTAATATAATAATAATTATTTATATTTTACTTTTCGAATTAGTTGTAATCGCTTTTAATGTTTATTTTTATATAATAACAATAATTATTGAGTTTAATTTATTGAAACTATTTTACAACACATTTTGTAGGAGTCTAATAAATGAATGGCAATAAATAACTATAATGTACTATTATTTCGTTGCTTAATGCTATTTCTTTGTACTTGATTAATTACTATCCTAAAACAGTTTTAATTACGTAGACCAGAACAGAAACATAATACAGTTCTGAAACTTTAAACATTCACTATGAAAAAATATTCAAACCGACACTAATATATATATTGAAATTAGCATAAATAGGTATTTAATAGCAGAAACATTTTTAGAGGGCACTAAGCACACACTATGGTACAATTAGATAAACAAAGTGGTATCAGAGCCCATCTACCTCAGTCCATTCAAATTCAAATTCAAATATTTTTATTCAAAATAGGATGTGAAATCACTTATTGAAAGTCAAAAAATGTACCACCCATTCCAAAATGAATGCCTCTGGCCTGAGAAGAATGGGCGCAACAAACTCAGCGGGCTTTTTTTTCCATCAAAGTATGTTTTACAAATAAAGTAACATATACAAAGTAACATTGTACAATTAAACTTATTGTTTAATAGCCTGAGGGCGGTCTCTATACCATACTCTATATTACTAAATCATATTATTGAGAAATCCGGTGGCCAGTTGTTGTCTTCTTTAAATGATTCTTTCTGCATAAATTTGTGTTTGCTTCATTTTTGAATATATTATAAACGTTGCCTACGTGTACTTTTACATTTTAAGTAGTTACTTTAATTACTCATAGTTTCCACTTTAAATATATTTTAAATGTAATAGGACAAAACGGAAAATATAATAACATTATAAATAAAAAATAATCCATACACGACAGAGTAACCTGATACCAAAAATAAAAATATATAGGACTATACTTGATATTTTTCTTTTTCATAGATTTCTTTTTCTATGAAATTCAAGGCAATTAAAATAATAATTAGTGAAAAGTTATTCGCTGAGAAGTACCTTATAAAGACTTTACAATTTCTTGTTATAATAACTATTTGGTAAATTAGTATGTATACTTATTATAGACGAGAGTGCATTGTGATTAAAAAATCTTTATGAAGCGGTAATATATCCAAAAAATTAACATTTGGTACTGGGCTGTATAAAATTGAAACATTTTAATAAAACGCTACCGCTTGTATCATACACCTCAACATTCCCAGACGCAGAGGTGCACGCGACGCTTGGGTAAACGAACGGGGATCTATCAGAAGAATGATTGGTATTTAATAATCAATTATCAACTTATTACGCGGTGCAGTTTCATCATTTGCCTTACATAACCCGATGACATAGTGTCGTATCGATGTCGTCTCATGTACAATGTAACTATTAATATTGTTAGTCTAAATTATATAATAATAATCGGCTCGTAATTCTTTTTACATCGATCGCACAAGACTTTGTCTGCGTAAAATTCGTGGCAATCTTATCATTGATGGACCAGAATTTCGTTCACCATTTGTTTTCATATTTTTTTTTCGTGAAAACATTAATAATTTTCTGAAATTAAAGAAACGTTAATAACACGAGATATCTGCCAATGAATGTTCAATCCATTTGCCGGCACAGAGAGAAATACCAAATGGGTTCTGTGATATCATTTCGTGAGAAGTTGTTTTACTAAAATATTTATAAATAGTTGTGGTGTTATCGTGTGGTTTATTGAACAATAAAAATTATTAACGTAACTACAATGTTCTCTACAGAAAACAAATACTAGTTAGTAATAAATAAGTAGGTTAAACTGAGTGATAACCTAATATATATAACGACACGTTGTTTGTCCGCGATGGACTCCTAAACCAATGAACGGATTTAAATGGGGATTACTTCATGGAGTGCTAGTCCAACTTGAGAGATAGGATAATTATTATATCGATTTGGGACCCAAAATTATTTTAATTTAAAAAAATATTTTGTATGGTCATATTTTCTATGAGAGAATTTATTGACGCACTGTTTGACAGTTCTGCTCTGAAACAATTTCTTTATAACAACAGGGAGCATATTTTACGAAATAATTCTTGATGTTCCGTAGTATATTATGAAATGTTATTGACAAATTCCTATACAACAGTATTTTTTTTATTATTTACAGAACAACGTCTACGTCGGGTCAGCTAGTTACTATATATATCTTAGGCTGAGTTGCATCATATTAGCTGTCATAGTTAAGGCTTAAGTCAATTTTAACGTTAACAGTAACGCTGACTTTAACATGAACTGCGGAATGTGTAGCACCATCGAATTCCTTGGCATGGTTAAAGTTAACGTTAAAAAGTGAAATATCAAGTCATCTATTTAAAATTAATAATAGGTTTAATTGGCAAAGATTGGACGGTTACTGTTAACAGTTAAAGTTATGACGTCATGTAAAAGTTGCCAAATGGTTCAACTCAGTTTTTGGTTCACCGGGGCTTTATCGTGTTTGTTATTGCTAAAGTTAGTTCGAACAACCCAGCCTAAATGTTTGTTTCTGTATATCCAGCGTTAAAATAAATATACAATTTTCGTTACTAATATGTTATAATATATGTTGTTTGAACCGGTGTCGTAACGAGGAAGAGGTTGCGTAAGTAAATGAAAAAGCGACGATCGTGTGAACGTGCCTTTATCTGTCAAGATGCTTTGCGAGACTTCATTATCTGGAGCACTTTTTGTGTATCACTTATGTAGAACCTAATTAGCGACATAATATTGTATTTCTATATTCTGTTAGCAGTAGATTAAATAATTAAAAGAGAGTTTCTTATTTAAGTGATGTACCTAGCTTCTGGGATTATTTTTACAAATTTAAACTGTACCAAAATTTATAGATACGAATACGATGCCGGATACGAACTCGCGACTCTTGAGTTACGTCCCAGCGCTCCTACCAACTAAGTCAACCATCTGTATGACGTAAGATATATCTTGTTCAACTCTTGTATTGTGGCTTCATCTACAGGATCTACTTTACAGTTGATAACCTGCTCAACCCCAATAATTGCATATTAGGAAATTGACTTGAAATGTCGCTCTTTCAAATTTAAACAATTTCTAAGTATACAAACTAAATTCGTATTATTAACATATATTTATTTTCTGAGTTTATATTCGACTAAAATTAGGCTTTTTTTAAAACTACTTGACCCAAAGTGCCTTCATATTTAGATTTATGTGGTTGACTGGTTCATACGTGTCAATCTATGTAGCAAAAAGGGTTGCCGAGATTTGATGATAGTTAACTATGTATATGATAATATTTATGAAATATTTGATGTTTAAAACGCTTTTAATTTTGAACACGATTGAAAAGAGTGGCCGTTGAGTTTCTTGTATGTTCTCTCACGAACTCTACTTTTTCCGAGCATAGTGGCGCTTTAAAAGAGCTTATAGAATAAAATTTATTTGACTTGACTTTCTTACTGTCTTAAAAAACTTATAAAGTTTTTATATCATTAATTTTGTAAGTTAATTGGACACAAATTTAAAAGTAATAGTAAAAGAGGCTCACTATTTTGCCCAACCTCAACCAACTTCAACCTCATGACGAAACGTCATTGTAAGTGTCAGTTAAACGTGGCGAAGCACCAGATTTACCATAACATCTCTTAAGACATCAATGACATCGCCGCCTAAGCCACACACAGTCATCTTTTTATCACTAGATTAGCATTAACCTCACTTTGTACAGTCCATTTGCAAGTGTTAATTGTAAATAAGTCTTTTCACGCACTACTTACTGAGCAAAACATGTTCGGATGAAGATGCGAAGCGATATAGAAGCGAGCGAACGCAATATTTCGGCCTTTCATTGTTTTTATCGCTTCACAATGACGCGCAAGGTCGGCCATTTACATTGAATTGTTTTTACGTTTTAATGGTAATGGGCATAAGTGAGAATACCATGAAATTAATTGAAGTTAACACACATTAATGAATATTTTTATTTTATTTGCACATTTTATTTATCAAGGAATCGGAGTTTTATACAGCGATGCACTATAATGGCGATATTTAAATAAACACGTGGTAGGTACTTAATCTTAATCATGAAAAATAAATAATAGAAATTTTCAAACATATTATATATTGTTTGAAAATACTCGATGGAAACATCCTATCGAAGTTCGAAGAATGTAAGAAAAAATTTGAGAGTATGATGCCTGTAAGCTCTATAAAATAAGATAACTAGTTTACCATTTTGATTGTTTTTTTGTTTAGTATAGTACCTTTGGAACGCTTTAGATTTAATCTGTAATGTTACATTGTGTTTCGATAAATAAATAAATATTTAGGGAACTACGTTTTTATTCACCCTATCACAAGGTTTCAGTGCTAGAGCGCGGCTACTAGATTACTTACAGGTTGCTCCGAAATGATACTATAGAAAATTCATTTAGTTTGGAGAGTTATGTTTTTTTAAATTGTAATAATGTTTTTGTGATAACGGGTAAGTGGCTACTTAGCGGCCATTATAGCGGCTTATATAGAGATATATAGCCGAATGGTTAGTGACCCTGACTGAATACTAAGCTGGATGTCCCGGGTTCGAATCCCGGTAGGTGCAATCACTTATAACATGATGAATACAAATGTTTGTTTCCGAGTCATGGGTGTTTATATGTATTTATGTATATTTAAGTAAATATATTGTATTAAATATATCGTTGTCTTGTAAGCCATAGTACAGGCTATGACTAGTTTGGGTCAAGATAATTTGTGTAAATTATCTTGTGTAAAATTTATTTATTTATTTATTTATTAAAGCACACCACATCATATACAATACAATTTTCTTAATCTGATGTTACAATTAGTAGTTCTAAAGTATACGACAATTATGGTGAACATAAAAATTACAAAAAATACTCCCTAAATACTTCTGAAAAATAGAACTTATACTATCTAAACTATAATAAAAACAAAAAAATAAAAAATGAAAGTACAAATTATAACTTTAACTTATTAAAATAATAAAAATAATGAAGACCAAAAAAAAGAAAAACTACTTATTTGACAAATGCGATTGACTACGAGCTAAGTGTTTAACAACACTTTCTTTAAACCTGACCAGCCCACCACCGAATATATCAAGTTCTGAATTGGTATAGTTTAACTTATTGTACTCGCGAAGTATTCGAGCGAGAGGCGCCTGAACTCCCAGGTTGGTTTTTACAGAAGGAACTTGGAAGATTCTCTTGATTTTGAACCTTGGGAATAAATATGGGACAGTAAGGTTAATATTCTGCAAGAGGTTACTACATTGTATTTGACCGTTTAATAGTTTGTACAAAACTATTACTCCGGAAAGAGATCTCCGATCGAGCAATGAAATCATATTAAATTTCCTGAGGCGCTGATGGTACGGGTGTCTATGAGAGAATCCAGTACTAATGTATGCAAGGTGTCGTGTGAATACTCTTTGGATACTCTCGATGCGTTGCGAATGGATCGTATATAGGGGATTCCATATAATACTACCATATTCGATATGACTGCGCACTAGAGCGTTATATAGAATTGTTTTCGTTTTGGAGCCGAAACAATACGAGTTTCGCTTTAGAAATCCTAACATTCGTGCGGATGTGGTAACTACTTTATTAACTTGTGCAATAAACGTTAGTTTGCTATCAATAGTTACCCCCAAGTCACGAATTTCCTGCACTTCTTTTAATGGTGCGCTATCGAGCTCATACACTGTAACAAGCGGTTTTTTTTTTCTAGTGTACTTAATATGAAAACATTTGCTTGCATTTAGGATCATACCATTTAATAGGCACCAATCTTTTATACCATTGAGATCACTTTGAACAAAAGCAGCCTCAGAGGCAGAGTTGATAACTTTATAAATTTTTAAATCATCGGCGAAGAGAGATGCTTTACAATATTTGATATGATTCCTAACGTCATTCACTAATATCAAAAAGAGCAACGGTCCTAGGTGGGATCCCTGGGGAACACCAGATGGCCTCTGTTTAATATTTATAGATCATAATATAGTTAAATTATCGAACTTATCGACTTACTGAAATGAATCGACTAACAAAAGTGGAGATTGGTGATGCGAGATAAAGTGGGGAAATGAAGCATGAGAGTTACAGAATGCTACCCATGAGACGGATAAAGAAGATGAATAAGGTAGCACACAAGGTGGGAAAACGAAATAAAATTGACAGTTAGACCTAACTCGAGAAGAGTTGCCCGAAACAGACAACAGGGGAAAACATTTTGCATTCTATGTTTTTCAAATGTTAATTGTTTTCAGTAGAGAATAAAACGGCTTTAAAATATATTGGATATTATTAAAAATATCAATTTTTTTTTAACACAATGTGCTTACAAAGTTTATCAAACTAGGAATCAGTGGTGGGACTGAGGAACCGAGTTCAAGTTTGTCAAGCGATTTATGAGTAAATATTTAAAATTGTCCAAAGAACTCCAACAAAAACAGTCACTGAAATATGTCAACGATTTGCTATTTTGATGGGATAATTTTCTGTTTCTTATTTTTTATATGTTGATACACTCCCACTCAATAGCGCTGCATGGAAACATAAATGATTCATAATAATACATGACTCATGTCAGGTGAAACTGAGCTTGAGAAAAAAACTCAAATTTGTGGGCATTTATTCGTTAAATAATCAAGAGACACAGAGATCGTCTACAGTTGAAATAGCGTCTCAAAGCAATCTAGAGATATATCTCTAAATATAACACAGTATGAGAGAGTAAAGTGGTACACGGAATGAAAAATCACTTCATGAATTAAATTAATTGTGTGAGTTTTAATACAGTGCTTCAAATATCAAAAGTATATTTAAAAATCCACTCAGTTCTCAAATGCGGGTTGTTGCTTCGTATGCTTAGCATAGACTAAGTGAGTTGACTACAGATGGCTTCAAGTCGTGTGATAAAGGTTTTCTTTCATCAAACTCATCACCTGTCAATTGTGACTATCGGTTTGACATAATGTGATTCTGTAATGATGTAAGATGACTTACAAATGAATAATGTCTGTCAATGGACGAAGAACCATTCATCACTAGCTTGATTAGTTATTATATAACACTTTGTATGGCCCAATTCATAAGATGTGTGTGTCATTGAAGAAAACATAAAACTTAGATTATCATAGGCCCAGCCAACAATTCGAAATAAAATTTAATCGAGTAATAAAGGCGTACAGCATAAACAAACAAACACACATTCGAACTTATATCAAGCTAGTATAGCTAAGTAAAGAAATGTAACCAAGTTATTAAGTAAATTTTTCCGGGGTCGTAATGTTTAAATATCAATTATTTTAAGAGGAGGACAAATGAGCGGGTCACTTGATGTTAAGTGATCACTGCCTTCGACATTCACTGCAGCATAAGAGGAATTCACTAATTAAAAATCGATTTGTTACTGAATTTTCTCAAGGCTAAGCGCGTTCTGACTTATGACGTCATGACATTTACTTAGAAAAATAAGTAATTATATTGTTCTATGAATTTATGATGCAAGTGAACCTTTTAATTGATAATTTAAACGTTACACGAAAGCGTCGGATTTACACGATATATATTAGTATACAGAGCGGCCGCTGCCGCGCTCTCCCTAAAACCTAGTTTTGTACTGTGTATTTTTTTTATGAAAATAAGGGACGAGACGAGCAGGACGTTCAGTTGATGGTAACTGATAATCCTTGCCCATTACAATGCAGTGCCGCTCAGGATTCTTGGAAAACCCAAAAATTCTGAACGGCACTACAAATGCGCTCGTCACCTTGACACAAGATGTTAAGTCTCATTTGCCCAGTAATTTCACTAGGTACGGCGCCCTTTAGACCAAAACACAACAATGTTTACACATTACTGTTTCACGGCAAAAAAAAGGCGCCGTTGTGGTACCCATTATCTAGCCGGCATCCTGTACAAAAGAGCCTACTAATTGCTGAATTAATGATTCGCATGAATTCGCTTCTTTCAAGCCTCGATAGACGTCACTGTTACTTTTTTCACAAAATTACAAATATTATATTATCAGCATAGTAATCGAATGAACAAATTTAAATAAGATGTAATGCGACATGCGATAGGTGGACGAAACAATTTGAGGCGATGTCATACAAGTTTCACTTTAAAATGGATCACTGTTATATAACTAAATATGGAACCGAACTCTCATAAATAAAATAACAGAATATCGGTGAGATATTTGCCTTAATATCTATTAATGAGTTCTATTTGAAAGCTGTCGTTACATAATAATGGGTTTGCGAATTAAATAATAAATGACAATACGTCTGTACGTGATGTCGGCGCTATTGTAGCCAAGTATTGTCTTGTGATAAATTAGTTTCTCTGATTATATATCGACTCTTACGTCGCTAGCCAATAGAAATTGTGCTCTATGGGACGATCTAACGTCATTATACATGTTCTAATGTTATTATGAATGCGAGGTTATTGTGCTTGCGTCATTGTAAGCTATCCAGAGGATTTAAATGAATATTGACTTGATAATTAGGTGTGAGCAACTATACGCCGATTTTGTAATAGCCGACTCTATTATCGACTTGTAAAAGTCTTTTTTACGTTTACTTGGATAGATAAAAATGTTGTAGGAATTAGTTTAGTAATTTTTTCTCTTATAGTAACTAGTCCATTAGTTTTTATTCTAATATGTTACAGTAACGTCAGACAGCTATGTAACGAAAATTTTGGGTCTTTTTCACGGTGTACTTTGATGATTACGAATTAGAATCAAGGCAGCACCTTATAAATTAATTTGTTATGTATATTACAGCCATTGTAAAATACTCTATTTGATATAAATGAGTAGCTGTAGAGTTCCTTGTATGTTCTTCTCACGACCTCAATTTTTTCCGAACATATGGTAAATTCAGTAATTTAAATTAAATATTTATAATGACGATTCAAAAGCGCTTTGTTTAAGCTCTGAAAAAAGATTTTTTGACTGTGACTTTGAAAATAGCTAACATAACTTTAATTATTCATCATGTTAACCTCAAATGTAACGGACTCAATTAAATAGTTCAAAACTCGTCATATAATCTCAATACGAATGTGACGAGATCGGAAATTTAAAAATAAAAATAAAACTTACTCGATATATTTAAAATAGTTCTTATCTGAGTTCGTTTTGTTATTAAAAAAATGTGATTTCTTTTTAGTCTCGAAGCAACATAAAAAAATAGAAAATGACGAATATTATAATTAAAAGCGTAGATAATTCGTGTCGACAAAAATTGCGGTGAACTGTCAGCCTATTTTCACATTATGAGAATTGTCATCGTCTGTGACACATCGGTTTGCGTCTCAATAAAATATTTTAAAATGCCGTCTTGCGTTGTGAAAAAGTGTAAAAAAGGATACTGTATTGTACGAAAGTATTTGTAGCCATATATGATTATTTCAGGAAGAAAAAATTGTTTAACTAGTATCCCCCGTAACCGCACACACATAACGGTGCTTCACTTGCTAATATCACGGCGCGGAGTCCTTCTTTTTTTACTTGTCCGTGGCTGAAACATACATTCAGGTGGTTCAAGTCGGACATTCTTAACAACCATAAAATACGAGTAATATTAAAAGCACCTTACTAAATTACATTTCTTGTATTCTCAATGTGCTTGTCGGGCTGGGTGCTTGGTTTCACTGGAGAGTCAAGGTCACCAGTCGGAGCCCTTCGCCCAGCGTTCAGTCCCTTTATCTTATGATAACATGCCCTTGACATAGAACCGGCGGCGTCTCCACGATTCTGACATTTGCAGAACATCTCAAGCACCTCTCCGTTTAATTGTTACACTTATTTCTGTGTTATATTCTAATTTTAAGCTCTATTTATGACGTATTTCTCATCTCATGCTTAAAAGTATCAATAATTTAAAGTTATTTTTTAATACAATGTAAATGCTCAGGTGTTCACCAGTGGGAGGCTCCCTTGCACAGGATGCCGGCTAGATTAAGGGTACTGTAACGGCGCCTATTTCTGCCGTGAAGCAATAATGTGTAAACATTATTGTGTTTCGGTCTGAAGGGCGCCGTAGCTAGTGAAATTACTGGGCAAATGAGACTTAACATCTTATGTCTGAAGGTGAAGAGCGCTATTGAAGTGCCGCCCAGATTTTTTGACGTATCAATTATCATCAGCTGAACGCCCTGCTCAGCAAGCAAAATAGGCGCATATGGACGTCGAGTTGCGGAAAGCGCCCGTATGAAGAAGAAGAAGAAGTCCTGCTCGTTTTGTGCCTTATTTTCATAGAAAAAAAAATTGTAACAAAAAATTTTAATATGTTTTTTGAAATCATAAAACTAAAACGTTGTAGTATTTTTAAGGTTCGTATAGCCTATATGCCAGCGGATATTCCATAGGGAGTGCCACTCTGACTCCGCAAGAGAAGGTCGCCTCCAATGAAGGCTTAGAGGGCACTTGCCCAAAGCCAACCTCAGGTGGTGTTTAGTGGGTAGGCACGTACGTACGTACATAGGAAAAATAAAATTATATAACTGTATCCGACGTAATTAATATGTATTAATGGAAATATTATATTAATGGCGATGTTAGTTAATAAAGGACTACAGAAATTAATCCTACTGGGAGAGTTTGATCCGCCATTTCATCTCTATCAGCTTGTTTTTTTGAAGCTTTGGTAACAAGTAGTTTCATTGAGATTAAAATACAATATTGAATAATAAACTACGATTTTTAATAGGTTAAAGGGTATATGCTTTTATAATAAAGTCCCAGCCACTGTTCAGCCATTATATATAAATAAATTTAAATGTTTTATAAAAACTCTGTCGTAAATCCTACTTACACCACAGCTGAATATCTAAATGATCGGACAGCCTGGGACTAGATTATGATTATTGTATAGCAATATCAATGACAGTAAGATATTATATATTTTATTAAAACGAGCGCAAAAAAAAATCTAGGAGAGTTTCTTGCGCCACTCTTCTCTCTCAGAGCACCATTTGTTTCCGAAGCGGTAGTAGTATCTAGTATATTAGAAACGACATCAAAAAGAATTCTAAAAGAATAAATTTTGTGAAAATAAATGCCTTTTATGCCTTTAACTGAATTTAGGTCTCTACCTCTTATATAGAATGACGAAAAATTGTCATATCATTGCACATGTACCTTTGTGATGCGAGTGAGGTTCAGTTTCAGAATAGAAATGTGTTATATATCTCCTTGTACTGTCTCACGTTGTGTAATCAAAGACAAAAGTTGGTGAAAGTTTCAAACTTTGGCCTGACCTGCGCAGAAAAATAAATCGATTGATAACATCGTGCGGTTAAAAGAAATTATTTGGAGATACATTAATATAATCTGAAGATTGGTTATTTCGATGTTTGTAGAAATGTCATTAACTGAATTATTTATATTGCGAATATATAGGCACTTCTAAGTAAAAAATAATATTGGTTCCGGATAAGTAATCACAATCATATTATACTAAAACCCTCTCTGGAACACGCTGCCTCTTATGATATAAGTATTATTCCGATCAGTTCATTAGTTTTCGCAGTATATCTAAACAAAAAAATCAGTTTTCCATTTATGAGTATAGACTAGCGAACCCGACAGACTTGGTCCTGTACACAAGTCTTAAATTTGAAAAATCGGCCCGGCCGTTGGGAGGACTTCACTAACTTACTCATGATCAGGAGAATTACATAAGGACTGAATTGAGAAACAAAGCCATTCTCAAGTTCACTGAAACCCACAAAAAATCATCAGAATCGGTCCAGCCGTTTTGGAGGAGTTCAATGACAAACACACGCATAGAAGAAATATCGATATATGAAGAAAAGCACATACAGTAGTGTAATCACAGAAACATTGCTGGTAAGTAAGATAAGAATAATTTTTTGATAAATTTAAAATCTTGTCTTTCTTTCTGAGATTGTGCTAGGTAGATATGTTTTATGTTGGCTATTCATAAGTATAGCTCACATTCAAGATTTCATACACATAATGTCGTGACGAAAGGCATCCAGTGTTAGGTGTCGTGATTTATTTAAATGGTGTTAGACTGACTCACGACTAGAATGGGAACGGACTGACAGACGATGGTCGCCAAATAATTTAGTGCAAATATTCTTCAAAGGAACTTCAAAATAACATAGCATTACCTCGCTGGAACATCACCGTCTTAAGCATCCTTACACAAATAATTAATTCAAGCTCTAAAGGTTGATGCATCCAATATACGATATTTATATTTATACAGTTTATTTTTTATAACATTCTTTACAAACTTCGCTTTTTAACTTTACGAGTCAACACGTTTCATATTATATTGAATGCAACACATTACAAACTAAATTGTTTTGTATAATACGGTCATTGTAAAATACTCTTATTGAATGAAAAGAGTAGTCGTTGAGTTTTTTGTATGTTCTTCTCAAGAGCTCCTTATTTCCGAAAATAATAAATAATATGGTTAATTCAATAAATTAAAAGAAATATTTATATACACGATTGCTTTTTAATCGTCACTTAGTTTAAGCTAATTGAATAATGTTTATTTGACATTGATTTTGCCGCATGTTTTCGGTTATTCAATGTCAGATATCCCGAGTATGTATGTACTTATTGTCATACAACCGTTCCCAATATTCAGTCTATTTATTAGCCGGTAACTTACCTTATCCGTACAAACGGACGACGTATAGCCTACCAGCGATAGAAGTTTGTATGGAAATTGCAATTCACGCGTCCCAATATAAGGCGATTAGAATGACTTATCGGGTATATTGGGACAGCTTCAGATTATTGACAGCTAATTACTGACAGTAGAAGGTAGTAATTTATCTCTATCTGTAGATAGAATATTGGGAACGGCCGTTAACAGATACCCGTCAAAGCACTGAGCCTTTATAAAAATTGCGAAGAATGAACAATCGGTATTGCAAGACAAATGAGAAACTACTGATGTTTAAAAACATAATGTATATGTCATTATATAAGATATGTATGTGCGTGTGAGTGTATGGGACTCCTAAGATAATAGTCGACATTAAATA